>NC_091590.1:21371148-21373648 GCF_042767895.1 Penaeus vannamei | reverse complement strand
GTGAAGGGGAGAGGTAAGGGAGAGGGGTTAGGAGGGGAGGGGACGAGGGAGGGAGGAGAGGGGTTAAGGTGATGGGAGGGAGGGGGGAGGGGAGATGGCGAGGAGGGAGAGAGGGGTTAAGATGGGAGAGGGGGGGGGGAAGGGCGAGGAGGGGAGAGAGGGGGTTAGGATGGGAGGGGGAGGGGGAGAGAGGGGTTTAAGATGGGAGGGGGGGAGGGAGATGGCGAGAAGGAAGAGAGAGGTTAGGATGGGAGGGGGGAGGGGAGAGAGGGGTAAGGATGGGAGGGGGGAGGGAGAGAGCGAGGAGGCAGAGAGAGGATGGGAGGGGGGGTGGAGGGAGAGGGCGAGGGAGGCAGAGAGTGATGGGAGGGGGGAGAGGGGAAGAAGGAAGAGGGGGTGAAGGGGAGAGGTAAGGGAGAGGGGGATGGAGAGGGAGAGAGGTGTCAGGATGGGAGGGGGGAGAGGGGAAGAAGGAAGAGGGGTGAAAGGGAGAGGTAAGGGAGAGGGGGAGAGGGGTTAAGATGGGAGGGGGGGGGGAGGGGAGGAAAGATAGAAGGGGGTGAAGGGGAGAGGTGTAAAGGAGAGGGGGAGAGAGGTTAGGATGGGAGGGGGGGGGAGGGAGAGGGATAGAGGGGTTAGGGATGGGTGGGGGAAGAGGGGAAGAAGGAAGAGGAGTGAAGGGGAGAGGTGAGGGAGAAGTGGGAGAGAGTAGAGAGAGGGGTTAGGGATGGGTGGGGGGGAGGGGAGAGGGCGAGGAGGGAGAGAAGGTTAGGATGGGAATGGGGGAGAGGGGGAGAAGGCGAGAGAGAGGAGAGAGGGGTTAGGGATGGGAGGAGGGGGAGAGGTAGGATGGGAGGGAGAGAGGGGGTGAAGGGGAGGAGGAAGAAAGGGAGGAAAGAGAAGATGAGGTTAGGGATGGGAGAGAGGGAAGGAGGGAAAAGGGCGAGGAGAGGGGGTAAGTGGGAGGGATAGGGGGAGGGGATAGAAGTGGTGGGAAATGGGGGAGAGGGAGGGAGAGAAAGGAGGGGGAGGGGGGAGGGAAAAGAGGAGAGAAAGGAGGGGAGAAGGGGAAGGAGGGAGAAGAGGAGAGAAAGTAGGGGGGAGAGAAGGGAAAGAGTGGAGAAAGGATGGGGGGATAGAAGGGATGAGAGATTTGGAGAAGGAGGGATAAGAAGTGAAAGATGGATTATGCAGAGGGAAGGAAATAAAAGGAATAGGAGAGAAGGAAAGAGAGGAGGGAATAGGAGGAGAAAGAGAATAGAAAAGAGAGCGGTGGAGGAGAAGAAGGTAGGAAGAGAAAGGAAGGGACCGGAGGAGGGGGAAGAAGGGGGATAAATAGGGAAGGGAAAGGAGGGGAGAGGGGGGATTAAGAGGGAAAGGGAGAGAGAGGAAGGGATAAGAAGGGAGGGAGGTAGAGGGGAAGAGGGGAAGGATAGGGGATTAGAAGGAGGAGAGGGGGGGGGGTAAGTGAGAGGAGAAAGGGAGGGAAAAGAACGAAAGTAGGTAGAAGGGGAAAGAAGTATGGTGGAAGAGAAGAACGTGTGGCAGGGAGAGAAAGAAGAAAGAAAAATGAATATTTAGGGAAGAGAAGGCGGGGTGGAAGAGAAAGATGGGCGGGGGAGGGGGAGGAGGAGGGGCGTGAGGGCGTGAGTGCGGGCGTCCCTCTGACTTGGGCGTCAACAATTTTGCATTTATATTTTGCAGGCATCAGCAACGGCCGATTAAGCAGTGTCTGCGGCTGACGAAATTGCGTCCCATTCTTCGCATTTTAACTTTCTTTTTTTATTCTCTTTATCTCTATTCTCTCTCCGCCTGTGTATCTTCCGGAAACCTCAATAGATAGATAGAGATAGATAGATAGATAGATAGATAGATAGAGAGAGAGAGAGAGATAGATAGATAGATAGATAGATAGATAGAGAGAGAGAGAGAGAGAGAGAGAGAGAGAGAGAGAGAATGATAAAATAAAAATAGGCAACAAAATCATAACTCATTGACGAATTGTCGAGCGGGAAAGATGCACACAGACGCACACTCAGCCGCGCGCGCGCACACACACACATAAACACACACACAAACAAACACACACACACACACACACACACACACATGCACACGCACAAAAACACACAGCCCCCCACCCAAAAAAGAAACGCACACACACAAACAAACACACGCACACGCAAACACACACACATGCACACGCACACAAACACACAGCCCCCCCCCCCTCAAAAAAAAAAAAAAACGCACACACACACACACACACACACGCACGCACGCACACACACACACACACACACACACGCACGCACGCACACTCACTTCTTGGGCGAGGGTGAAGTCTGTATTCACAATGAGTAATGGCTGCATGCCTTCCTTCTACATGAGTAAATACCTTGGCAGAGGGGGTGCAAGAAGGGGGGGAGGGGGTAGGGGGAGTAGGGTGCGAAGCGAGATGGAAGGATAAAGAGGAAGACGGACGAAAAGGAAGAAAAGA
>NC_091590.1:21356148-21363648 GCF_042767895.1 Penaeus vannamei | reverse complement strand
CTTCCTATTCTCTTCTGCTATTCTTCTCGCTTTCTTTCTTGATATTCATTTTCTCTTCTTCACTCTCCTCGCGTTTCTCTATGTCTAGCATTCGCTTAACCTTTCTCTTCTTTCTCTCCTTCTAGCACATTCTTCCGTCTATTTTTCTTCCATTCTTCATCATCTTTCCCTTATCTCTTCATATTCCTCCTCCTCCGTCCTCTGGCTTTTCTATCGCACCACCTCCTCAATTTACTCCTTTCCTCCATTTAACCTCCTTCCATTTCACTTAGCCTCCTCCTCCTCTTCCTCTCAATAAGATTACCTCTCCCCATCCTTACCCTTCTCCCTCCCCTCCCTCCTCTCTCATTCCCTGCCTCCTCCTTTCCCCTCCCATCCCTTCGCCCTCCTCCTCCCTCCTCCCTTCCTCTCCTCCTTCCATCCTCTCCCTTCCCCCTCTTCCTCCCACCCCTTCGCCCTCAACCCTACCTCCCCCCTCCCCCTCCCCTCCTCCCTTCCTCTCCCTTCCACCCCCTCCCTCTTCCTTTCCTCCTCCTCCCATCCTCTCCCATCCCTTCCTCTCCCTCCCCCTCCCTCCTCCCTTCCTCCTCCTCCCATCCTCCTCCCATCCCCTCCCATCCCCTCCCTTCTCCCCACTCATCCTATAATCTTGGCATGATGTTGCAGGATCTTGCAAAACAAGCTGCGGAACCTGCCTGTACAAGCAGTGGCGGCGGCGGTTACTAGCTGCCACCGCTTGACGCAGATAAGGCTCTATTTCACCCCTTGGTACACACGAGCTAAATCTCTATGGTTGCATGTGCGTTGATGTGAATGTGCGTGGTTATCTCACATACACATGGTGGAGATATACATACACTTTCCTTCGCTTTTGCAGCTTCACTGTTATGCGTTAACGGCGTCTGAATCGCCAATTACGACTCTTGGATTCGAATCATATGCTTCACAATCGTGCTGGTTCTGAGAGTCGAAAATGGGGGACCACATATTGGCAACGCTGAGAACTGGACTTGAAAGAGGGGCAGATTCTGTGCATAATTGTATTTCCTAGTGACTGTGCAAATGTAAACGCAATATGTATGCATACACACGTGTGTAAAGGACAGTACTATTGCTACCACTAATTCATACATACATACATACGTACCTATATATATGATATACATTCATACATGTGATACACATACATAAATACATATATAACATACATGCTTATATACATATGTAGTATACATACATGCATGTACGTATACACATTCATAAATATACACACATACATACACTCGAAAATACATATGACTTATACTTATATAACGTGTTTCCAAGTATACTCAAGGGAGGGGAAAAAACTCATATTATATGTATATTTATTCCTTATTTTTCTTTGAGGGAACGGTAAGCCAGAGAGATCAGGAGTTGACAGGGGTCGCCGCTCCCTTTTTGCCCCCCCCCCCCTTCTCTCCCTTCCCTCCCTTTTCCCCCTCTCTCCCCCCCTCTCCCTTTCCTCCCTCCCCCCCCTCTCTCCCTCTTCCCCCTCTCCCCCTTCCCCCCTCTCTCCCTTCCCTCCCTTCCCCCCTCTCTCTCCCTCCCCTCCTTATCCATTTTATTTGTGTGTTCAAGGTCTTTTCGAGTTACACAACTTCGATGTAATTCGATTCCTCTTTTTTTTCTGTATTACTTTCCTCTTACTTCGAGAGTTCACGAAGTTCAGATCAGAGGAGAAATAATTTCCAGTTTGCTAAAAAAAAAAAAAAAAAAAAAAAAAAAAAAAGCATAAAGAAGCATAAAGAAAAAAAAAATATTTATTACGTAAGACTCGTCCCTGCTAACTTTTGGTCCCGAAAGGATTCTCTTTGATGGAAAAGGCAGCTTCTTATTCTCGTCTTTCTTTCTCATTCGTATGATATAGCCCTTCGAGACATAACAGTCACGTCTTTAAAATACAATGATACAATGATACAAATTTAATGACTAAAACATTAATTAGAAAGAAAATATTAAGCATAATTAAAGTCATGGTCCGCTAAGCAAAACGCTTTTCTATGGACTTACAGAATAAATTGAGGTAGTACATACGATATAGAAATATTGCAAGTATAAATTGTAATTCATAACATAAAAAAAAAATGTATTATCACCTAATGAGAATCAATCAGGTGTACCATAGATATAAAAACTGGACAAAACATATATATAAATGAATAAATAATAATAAATATATGTATAATGATACATTGCCTTGAATTCAAGTGTAAGATTACTATTCCTGTAAGTATGGCTTCAACAACTTGGATTTAAACCGTTTTATAGTCAAAGCAGCCATTAAATTCCCGGGAAGTGAGTTGCACTGCTTTGAACCCCGGTACAGCACGTTGCATTAGGCTACTGTTGTTGCAATGTGGGCTATTCTCATGCTTACACCGGCACCCCGAGTATTAGCATTGTGGTTCATAATCTGGAAATCAGTGTCATTCGAATATAATTCATTGGCAGATTTATACACAAATGATGCTGTTTGCATGCGAAAAATATCTTCAAGTTTAAGTAGAATTAGTCTTTCATATAATGTTCCAGATAGTTAGCTCTTAGTAACTACACGGAAGCATTTTATTCTTTCTAGGTAGCGACTAATGCTATTTGAGACATCCTTTTTGTTCCATTCCATATCGCTGAACAATATAAAAAGTGCGAATAAAGTAAGGTTTGACAATTGTTTCATATTTACTTTATTCATAGCGTTACGTAGTTCATGCATAGTGCCAAGAATTTTTGTTAGTTTTAATTAGTTAATATGAGATTTCCAAGCAAGATGCCTATCTATAACTATGCCCAAAATATTATTTCGTGAACAGATTCAATTTAGAGATTATCTAGCAATATATTGGGATATAATGGTAGCGAGGTATTCTGATAGTGTAGCATGTATTTGGTTTTGGTAAAATTCAAAGTTAACTAATTATATTTAACCAAGTTCATATTGTTCTAATTCAATGTTGATATGATTTATTTGAACATACGATTTATTTCCTTGAAAAAAATCCTTTTTTGGTATTGTTTATTACACGACTTGATTTTCGTTTCACTGGAAATTCCCCAGATCTGAAGGATATATTTACTAATTTTGCCAAAACAGGTGCTCCTTCATGTATAAAGGGTCCAATCACAGAAAGATTTAGTTCAATTTCAGGAGCTGAGTTTTTCAAATCTAAAATCACCTTGGTTATTTCATTCTGACTCACTCGTGATAGTCTAAAAGAAGCAATTGATTGTTCTGGTAAATAATCATTGTAGTGAGTTGACGATATTTTTGTATAGCATTCAGTTTATATACACGCCTACACGCCACACACGTTTACACACACACACACACACACACACACACATATATGTGTGTGTGTGTGTGTGTGTGTGTGTGTGTATACATATATGTGTGTGTGTTAGCATAATCTGATTGCAATACAAAATTTCGTCAACAACGTTACTGTTATGTCTCGAAATGGTTTACAGAAATAAAGAATAAAGAAAAAAGAAGATAAAGAAGCTGTGTGTGTGTGTATTATATATATCACGTATACATCTCTCTCTTTCTCTCCTCTCTCCTCTCTCTCACTCTCTCCTACCTCAAACCGTCTGCCTTCTCTCCACCCCTTCCCCTACAACCTCCCCTCCCCCTTCACCCCTCCCTCCCCCATCACCCCTCCTTCTCCCATCACCCCTCCCTCCCCCATCACCCTCCCTCCCCTATCACCCCTCCCTCCCCCATCACCCCTCCTTCTCCCATCACCCCTCCCTACCCCATCACCCTCCCTCCCCCATCACCCCTCCCTCCCCCATCACCCCTCCCTCCCCCTCCCCCACCTACATCCTCCTCTCTCCTCCCCCTTACTTCATTCTTTACCTCTTACTGTAAGAAAACCCCGAAGCTCTTATACGGTCGACCAGGTGATCCCAGCGAAGTTCCGAGTCATTAAGCGAAGAACTGAAAGAAAACAGGTAAAAATCCCCCCCTCTCCCTCCCTGCCCCACCTCCTCCCCCTACCCATCCTCCTACCCCCCCCTCTCCCTTCCCACCTCCTCCCCCTACCCATTCTCCTACCCTCCCTCTCCCTTCCCACCTCTTCCCCCTACCCATACTACTTCCCTCCATCCCCCTTCCTCCTTCCTCCTCCTACCCACTCTCCCTCCCCCTTTCCACCTCTTCCCCCTACCCATTCTCCCTCCCTCCTTCCCTTCTCCCTCTTTCCCCCTTCACCCCCTCCCCCCCTACGAGACTCGTTCGGAGGTAAACATCGCAATCAGAGGAAGTTTACGAGCGATATGGGGCGGACGCACGCAAGCACGCAGGCACACATACACCCGGTGGTTATGTTTTGCTGTTGGTAAGGGTGGTGGGGTTGCTGGTGTTAGTGGTGGTGGTGATGGTTGTTTGTTGTTGGTGGTGGTGAGGTTGTTGGTGTTAGTGGTGGTGACGATGGTGGTGATGGTGTTGGTAATGGTGGTGGGGTTGCTGGGGTTAGTGGTGGTGGTGATGGCTGTTTGTTGTTGGTGATGTTGGTGGTGATGGTGTTGGTAATGGTGGTGAGGTTGGTGGTGGTGAGGTTGTTGTTGTTGTTGGTGGTGGTGGTGGTTGTTTGTTGTTGGTGATGTTGTTAATGGGTATGAAGTTGCTGGTGTTAGTGGTGGTGGTGGTGGTTGTTTGTTGTTGGTGGTGATGGTGTTGGTAATGGTGGTGAGGTTGTTGTTGTTGGTGGTGGTGGTGGTGATGGTTGTTTGTTGTTGGTGAGGATGGTGGTGGTATTGGTGATGGTGGTGAGGATGGTGGTAGTAACGGTGATGATGGTGGTGACGTTCGTGTTGGTAAAGATGGTGAGGTTGGTGATGGTGATGGTTTGTTGTTGGTGATGATGGTGGTGATGTTGGTGTTGGTACAGGTGCAGACAACCGCGATGATGGTGGTGATGGTGTTGGTAATGGTGGTGAGGTTGGTGATGGTGGTGAGGTTATTGGTGTTAGTGGTGGTGATGGTGATGTTTGTTGATGAGGTGGTGATGGTGGTGATGGTTGTTTGTTGTTGGTGATGTTGGTGTTGGTAATGGTTGTGAGGATGGTGGTGGCAATGGTGATGATGGTGGTGATAGTGGTGTGTTGTTGGTAATGATGATGAAGTGGTGATGGTGTGTTGTTATTAGTAGTGATGGCAGTGATGGTGTGTTGTTATTAGTAGTGATGGTGTGTTGTTGATAGTGGTGGTGAGGATGGCGGTGTTAATTATGATGTTGGTGATAATGGTAGTGATGGTAGTTTGTTCTTATTGGTCGTAGTAATGGTGATGGTTGTGTGTTGTTGTTGGTAGTCGTGGTGGTGATGGTGATAGTGTCGGCATTCGTGTTGTAGTTTCTGTCGTTGTTGTTGTCTTTGTATGCTGGTAGCGGTGGTGGTGTTGATGGTGATATTCCTGTTTTTGTTGTCGTTGTTGCTGTTGTTATTGTTGTTGTTGTTGTTGTTATTGTTGTTGTTGCTGTTGTTATTGTTGTTGTTGTTGTTGTTTTTGTTGTGCTTGTGTGTATATGTCTCCGTCCATGCGGACAAGGAAACTGAGAGGATGTATGAGATAAGATAGATACAAAAGGATAGATGGTCAAATAGATAATGATATAGGAGTAAGTTAGCCAGATATGTAGATAGATGAAATTATTTATTAATATAGCATTACACACACACACACACACACACACACACACACACACACACACACACACACACACACACACACACACACACACACACACACACACACACACACACACACACACACACACACACACACACACACACACACACACACGTACACACACCGAATTGGCCATAATCTCGGTCACTGCAAGAAAAATATCGTCATTGTGCAGTTGATTGCAAGATGGGAGCAACTTTATGCCCTCTAACAAGAATTTCCTTAATAATGTTTAACTCCCATGAGAAATCATGGGAGTGAAGGAATAGAGGTGCTTAGTGTTCTCCCTGGAATGGGGGGGAGGGAATGGGGGAGGGGAGGAGAAGAAGGAGGAGGAAGGAGAAGGAGGAGTGGATGGGAGAGGAGAGGGAGGGGTGGGGAGAGGAGAGGGAGGGGAGGAGGAGGAGGAGGGGGAGGAGGAGGAGGGAGAAGAAGGAGGAGGAAGGGAGTGGGAAAGGTGAAGGATAAAGGAGGAAGGAGGAGGGGGTGGGAGAGGAGAGGGAGGGGAGGGGAGAGAAGAGACAGGGGAGGAGGAGGAGGAGGAGGAGAAAAAGAAGAAAGAGAAGGAGGGTGGGAGTGGGAGAGGTGAAGTATCAGCGAGGAGGGAGGAGGGGATGGGAGAGGAGAGGAGAGGGTGGAGAGAGGAGAGGGAGAGAAGGAGGAGGAGAATGAGAGGGAGAAAAGGAGGAGGAGAATGAGAGGGAGAGAAGGAGGAGGAGAATGAGAAGGAGAGAAGGAGGAAGGGAATGGAAAAGTGAAGGATAAAGGAGGAAGGAGGAGGGGATGGGAGAGGAGAGGGTGGGGAGGAGGAGGAGGAGAAGAAAGAGAAGGAGGAGGAAGGGAGTGGGAGAGTTGAAGGATCAGGGAGGAGAGAGGAGGGGATGGGAGAGGAGAGTGTGGGGAGGAGGAGAATGAGAAGAAAGAGAAGGAGGAGGAAGGGAGTGGGAGAGGTTAAGGATTAGTGGGGAGGGAGGAGGGGATGGGAGAGGAGAGGGTAGGGTGGGGAGAGGAGGAGGAGGAGGAGAAGGAGAAGAAAGAGGGGAGGAAGGGAGTGGGAGAGGTGAAGGATAAAGGAGGAAGGAGGAGGGGATGGGAGAGGAGAGGGTGGGGAGGGGAGAGGAGAGGGAGGGGAGGAGGAGAAGGAGGAGACGGAGAAGAAAGAGAAGGAGGAAGGGAGTGGGAGAGGTGAAGGATAAAGGAGGAGGGAGGAGGAGGAAGGGAGAGGAGAGGAGAGGAGAGGGGAGGAGGAAGGGAGTGGAAGAAGTGAAAGACAAGGTGGAGGGAAGTGGGGATGGGGAGAGGAAAGGGATGATAGGTGGAGGGGAAGGATGGGGTAGGAGGGGACAAGGGAAGGAGGAGAAAGAAAGGGAGGAGAGGGGGAGAGGAGAAAGTAGAAGGATGGTAGGAAAGGAAGAGGAGGTAGAGAGGGGTAGGAAAGGGAGGAAAGGGAAAGGAAGAGAGAAGAAGAAGAAGTTGAAGAGGAGGGGGGAAGGGAAAGAAGAAGGATGGGAGTGAGAAGAAGAGAAGAATGAAATAGAGAGAAGGATAGGATGACGGAGAGGGGGAGAGGGGGCAGAGAGAGAGAGAGAGAGAGAGAGAGAGAGGGAGGGAGAGAGAGAAGAAAAAGAATAGCTTAGAGATAAGAAGAATAGAGGGAAGGAAGATGGAACAGGAGAAAGAGGTGGTGAGGAACAGGGGAGGAAGGAGATAGCACAGAGGAAAAAGAATCGAGAGATGGCAAAGAGAAGAAAGCAGAAGAGGACTGGATG
>NC_091590.1:21350548-21353148 GCF_042767895.1 Penaeus vannamei | reverse complement strand
CCCCCAACTCCCCCCCTATCCCCCCCCCCCCTCTGACTCTCCTCCACCCCCACCCCCCCTCCCCCCCCCCCCCACCCCCTTCACGAAATCCCCCCCCCTCATGGCCTCCAAAACCCGAGAGCCTTTCAAATATTTCCCCCGAGAAAAATTTTTTAGAAATAATGCAGTTTTGGAAAACGCTTTGGTACGGAATTTAAAATGTCTACATGGATATTTCCCGGAGTTTGGTCAAGTATCTGTGCATTCTGCTTTATTTCTTTTTTTTTTTTATTCTCTTTCTCTCTCTCCCATTTATCCCTCTTCTCTCGCTCTCTCTCTCTCTCTCTCTCTCTCTCTCTCTCTCTCTCCTTCTCTCTCTCTCTCTCTCTCTCTCTCTCTCTCTCAAATCTCTCTCATTTACTGCTCTTTTTTTTTTCTTTTAGCAACCTTTATATTTCTCTCTCTCTCTCTCGATCTCTCCCTCTCTCTCGCTCTCTCTCTCTCTCTCTCTCTCTCTCTCTCTCTCTCTCTCTCTCTCTCTCTCTCTCTCTCTCTCTCTCTCTCTCTCTCTCTCTCTCTCTCTTTCTTTCTTTCTCTCTCTCTCTCTCTTTCTCTCTCTCTCTCTTCCTCCCCCCCTCCCCCCTTTCCCTTTTCCTTCCCCTCCCTCTTTTTTAAAACAAAAGGGAAAAGGGGGGGGAGGGGGGGGGTGGGGAAGGCCCCGGGAAGGTCCGACCCGCCTCTTGTAAAGTGAATTGTTCGGCGATTTTTGGGCAGTTGAAATAGTCGTGATTTACTTTATAAGCGAATGCCTTTACGTAAAGTGAGGGCGAGCCGTGGTTTTTTTTAAATTTTTCTTTGTTGTTGTTCGTTTTTTTGTTTTTTTTTTTTTTTTGTTCCTATGAATGAATCGTCTTCTCTATGGCATTTTTAAAAGTCTCTGCCCTAAACCTTAAAATTGCGTTTTTTATGTTTTATTTTTTTCCTTTTACCTTTTATTTTTTTTTTTCGTATTATTTTCGTTTTTCCTTTGTTGTCTCTCTGCATGGTATCTCGTCGGTAGTTTTAATCTAAAAAGGGAACAACTGTTTTTTTTTTTCATTTTTTTTTTTTTAAATTTTTATTTCTTTTTTTTTCCATTTTGTTTAGATTTTTCTCTCTTATTTCTCTACAAACTGCTCACATAGTTTTTGTGCAAATCCCCGACGTTATTTTATTGCCTATACCACAACAATCGTTCTCTCTCTCTCTCTCTCTCTCTCTCTCTCTCTCTCTCTCTCTCTCTCTCTCTCTCTCTCTCTCTCTCTCTCTCTCTCTCTCTCTCTCTGCCCCTTTTCCCTTTTTTAACCGTTTTCCCTCTACCATCTCTCTCTCTCTCTCTCTCTCTCCTTCTCCCTCCTTCTCTCCCTCCCTCTTTCCTCAAACTCCCTCCTCTCTCTCTCTCTCTCTCTCTCTCTCTCTCTCTCTCTCTCTCTCTCTCTCCCTCCCTCCCTTTCACACCTCTCTCTCTCTACCCCCACCCCTCTCTCCTTTCTCTCTCTCTCTCTCTCTCTCTCCCCTCTCTCTTTCTCACCACTCTCTCTCTACCACTCCCCCCCTCTCTCTCCCTCTCTCACTCTCTCTCTCTCTCTCTCTCTCTCTCTCTCTCTCTCTCTCTCTCCCTCTCTCTCTCTCTCTCCCTCTCTCTCTCTCTCTCTCTCTCTCTCTCTCTCTCTCTCTCTCTCTCTCTCTAAAACAACTCCCTCCCTCCCTCCAACTCCCTCCCTCGTGTTACTGACAGCATTTAGACTTTACTTAACCCAAGCACTGTATCTCAAGAAAAAAAAAAAAAACTCTGCTTGACCCAGGGGGGTTCCCAAGTTTCTCCCCGGGGGAATTTCAAAAGTAGATTTTTAGGGGCTGTCGTGCTGTGGGGGCCCCTGGCAGTACGGGACACCCCTAGCCCCGTTTTCCCTTTTTTCCCACTCTTCTTCGAGCTCTTATCGTTTTTTGCTGTTATTGGGATTGTTATTGTTGTGTTGGTTATTTTTAAATTGTTTTTTTTTTTTTGTTATTAGCATGGGTTTGTTTTTATTATTGTTGTTGGGTCTCTAATGATGATAATTGTAATGATAAGAATGAGAATGGGGAAGATATTAAAAATTGAGAATAATAATAAGTATCATTTTTTGTTATTATTACTAATATTATCAAAACCATTATTATTATCATCCCCCATTCTATATTATCATCATCTTCATCATCATCATCGTATTACTATCAATATTGCTATCATTATTATTATTTTGTGATTGTAAATATTATTGTTAATATTATTGTTATCATTACTATCATTAACCCCTATTATTTTTTTTTAGATATTATCATTATTATCATTAACATTATTATCTTTAAATCTTTAAATCTTTAAATAATCAGTATTACTATCACTATTAATATTATTTATCTCAATATTATTACTTTTTTTTTCATTATCATTTTCATTTTTTTTATTATCATTATTATTATCATCATCAGTATTAATATCATTGTTATTAATTTTTACTACTACTATTACCCCCTACTATTATTATCATTATTATATTATTATCGTTATCATTTATTTTTCTTTTGTTATTACTATA
>NC_091590.1:21338048-21340548 GCF_042767895.1 Penaeus vannamei | reverse complement strand
CATCATTGTTTACTTATTTCTATTTCCTTCTGTGTCTCTATCTCCCATTTATCCCTCTGTTTATGATTTGTGTGTTTTATCCACCTTTTCGGTATCTTTGCATCATAGTTTGCTTATTTCCATTTCTTTCTGTTGCTCTATCTCCCATTTATCCCTCTGTTTATGATTTGTGTGTTTTATCCACCTCTCTATCTATCTATGTCTCTATTTGAAAGTGTTTCCTTTTCGTTATGTGTCTCTATCTCCTATTTATCTCTGAATTTGCATTTATCTGTTTTATCAATCTCTTTATCTATCGGTCTCTCTTTTTCTAGATTTTGAAGTGGCTGAGTCTAATTCATTATCTTTGCTTTATGATTTCCTTATTTTTTTCTATTTTCGTTTCTCTATCTCCCATTTATCTATCTATTTACGATTTATCTATCTTATCCACCTCTCTATCTATCGATCCCTTTCTATTTCTAAATTTTGAAGTGTCGGGGATTGGCCAGCATTCTTGTTTGTTTATATTCATTTATTTTTGTTTCTCTATCTCCCGTTTATCTCTATGTTTATGATTTATCCTTCACATTCGCTTCTCTACTACCCATCTGTCTCTTTCTATTTCTTTGGTCAAGTATCTTTGCCTTCTGTTTTGTTGATCATTTTTATTACCCGTTTCTCTATCTCCCATTTATCTCTTGGTTAATAATCTGTCTTTCTTATCCACGTCTCTATCTAGCTATCCATTTCTGTATCTATGTTTTGACGTGAAGGCGTAAAGTCAAGTATCTTTACTTATTTCCTTTTATTTCAATTTCTATATCTCTTATCTGCCTCATAATATAATAAAGATGATAATAATAAAACATGCAAAGTACTCAGCCATTCTCTGACAGATTATGGAGATAAAAAGATACATAAGAGGTATTAAGATTTAAATAAAAAGAAATAACAAACCAGAATGTAAAGATACTTGATATAACTATAGACATACATACAAAAATACATACATACATACACATATATACACATACACACACACAGATACACACATATATATGTGAGTGTATACATGCATATATATATATATATATATATATATATATATATATATATATATATATATATATATATATATATACACATAGACACACACACACACACACACACACACACACACACATACACACACACACACACACACACACACACACACACACACACACATGTATGTGTGTGTGTGTGCGTGTGTGTGTATTTTTTCTTATTCCTTTATCCATTTACTTATTTATCTATCTATATGCATTTACAACGCCTGCCGCAGTGCTGTGTTCACCGACATACTAACTAATCCGACCGAGTTGATAAACTAAAAAACACCCAACAAAAATATCACCCTTGAAGCCCAGAGCATAGCACCCTCTCGCCCCCATCGCCTTCTTTGCCTATAAATGCTTCATAACAGAACCCGGCTATCCATCATGGCCCTTATCATCTTCCCTGCCGATAAGGGCCATCTCACCCTGTGACGACGCGGGAAATTCACCCCTATCCCCCCTGAGGAAGAGATCTCCTCACCCTGGGCCGAGGGAGAGTGAGCCTAGTCGACGCTGAACCCTTTTCCTTTTCGTCACGTGTCGCGAAGGGACGACAGACAGACAGACAGACAGGCGATAGACAGACAGACAGACAGGCGATAGACAGACAGATAGACAGACAGGCAGAGGGGGAGAGGCGTTGTATGTTAACTGTCATAATGGGTGTCAGTGATTTTTTTTCTTCAACTATATCAAACTATTTTCATTTCTTTTTTCTCCGAATTCTGTATTTCATCTTTATAGCTCTTGCAGATTAAATAATTTATCATTAATATCACCATTGTCATTACTGTTATGCCAAATACCATTATCATCATTATAGTGTATGTATGCCTCTTATTAATAGTATCATTATACCTGTTGTCATTGTTATCATTATTCTTTGTATTACTATTATCCTTATATTAACTATTATTCTCATCATTATCATCAGCAGCATGATTATTTCCATTATCAGTATCAAATCTGAAGTTATTTATATCGCAATTACTATCATCATTGCAATTATTTCATCATTATCATCTATAATATTGTTATCATTATTCTCGTGGATATCATAACTGCATTTATCATCACAACCACAACAGTCAACACCATGATCATTAGTCCCATGATAGTGATCAACACCATTTTTTCAATATCATGAATAAAAGCGTGATTCAAAAACGGAAGTTCCAGAAAATACCGATCAACCAAAAATAATCATACAAGTACTGTTACTACTATTACTGCTAATAATAATAATTATAATGACATTAATAGCAATATTAAGAAAATTTGAATAATAATAAAAGTAATAAGGACAATTACGATAAAAATGTCAGCAACAACAACTAAGTGATGGTAGTGATAATAATAATTATGATAATAATGATAATAACAATAATGATAATAATGATAATAACAATAATGATGGTAAT
>NC_091590.1:21325548-21328048 GCF_042767895.1 Penaeus vannamei | reverse complement strand
TAAGAGAGAGTGATATGTAAATGGTAACAAATTTCGCGAGAAAAGGCAAAAAAAGATATATCACCAATAATAATGATGCTACTGATAATGCTAAAGATTTTAATAATTATAATAAAAGAATAATGCAAACAAGATTAACAAAGTGAACAGCAATAAAAGAATGATGATACAGACCTACTAATAAGAACAATAGCTTCAACCAGACCTTCTGCACGTCTCGCATAAAAAGAAAAAAATGAATAACTTATACACGCATGTATAAAATAGAGGGGGGAGGGGGGGGGGGGGATGGAGGAGGACCCGGCCACGACATAGCAGTAAAACAGATATAAAAATAAACTTTCCCAATTTGAAGATAATGGAATCGTTTAAAAAATGATACGAGGGGATAATAAGGAGGAGGAGAAAGAGAAGGAGACGAAGAAGATGGAGAAGAAAGCGGCAGAGGAGGAGCAGGATTAGGAGGAGGAGGAGGAGGAGGAGATATCGACACTCCCTACCCCCTCCCCCTCCCTCCTCCCTTCGCTCCGGGAAAACAAGAATGAGGGAGAGAATTTACATGTTTCTCCATCAGCATAATTTACACGAACAGAACAATACGGTGGTTCTTGCAAGAGGAAAAAAGGGAGGAGGGAGAGGGGAAGCAGAAGGCAAAAAGAGAGAAGGGAGGAAAGAGAGAGGGGGGAGAAAAGAGAATGACAGACAGAGAGGGAGAAGGAGAGATGGAGAAAAAGGGAGAGAGAGAGAGAGAGAGAGAGAGAGAGAGAGAGAGAGAGAGAGAGAGAGAGAGAGAGAGAGAGAGAGAGAGAGAGAAGGAAGGAAAGTAAGAAAGAGAGAGAAAGAGAAAGAAAGAAAGAGAGAGAGAGAGAGAGAGAGAGAGAGAGAGAGAGAGAGAGAGAGAGAGAGAGAGAGAGAGAGAGAGAGAGAGAGAGACGGAGAGGAAGGGGGAAGCAGAAGAGAGAGAGAGAGAAAGAGAGAGAGAGAGAGAGAGAGAGAGAGAGAGAGAGAGAGAGAGAGAGAGAGAGAGAGAGACAGACAGACAGACAGACAGACAGACAGACAAACGGACAGATAAAGACAGGCACAAAATCAGACAAATCAGAGACAGCAGAGAGAGAGAGAGAGAGAGAGAAAAAAAAGCGAACCAACTACAAACGAAAGAGGAAGAGGAAGAAAAGAAGGAAATAGGAATAAGGAGGCGAAGGGAGGGGGAAGGGGAAGGGGGGGGGGAGTCATCTCACGCCGTTGAATATCGTCTTTATGAAGGGAATTAGAGGCAAAAGTTCGCTTTTAGCAAGGCTGTAAGAGCTGCTGTTTCTTCCTGCAGTCTTCTTGTTTATCGCTGCAGAGTCTGTGGGCGTGGGGGTCTGCGGCCGTGAGATTCTGCGGGCGTGAGGGTCTGTGGGCGTGAGGATCTGCGGGCGTGGGGGTCTGTGGGCGTGAGGGTCTAAGGGCGTGGGGGTCTAAGAGTGTAAGGGTTTAATGGGCGTGGGGGTCTGTGGGCGTGGGGGTCTGCGGGCGTGAGATTCTGCGGGCGTGAGGGTCTAAGGGTGTAAGGAACTTAGGGCGTAGGGGTCTAAGGGCGTGAGATTCTGCGGGCGTGGGGGGTTACGGGCGCGAGATTCTGCGGGCGTGAGGATCTACGGGCATGGGGATTTGCGGGCGTGAGATTCTGCGGGTGTGAGAGTCTGTGGGCGTGAGGATCTGCGGGCTTGAGGTTCCGCGGGCGTGAGGGTCTAAAGGCGCAAGTTTCTGCGGGCGTGAGGGTCTGCGGGCGTGGAAGGGGCGGCTGCTAAACGGTGGTTCTTTAGCTCATATTTATTCATCGTTGTCGCTTAATTATCTATTCGTTTATAAACATTCATAATCCACTCATCCCTTACCATCAGCGTTATTGTTTATTTAAGTCATTTCCTATTATCAGTTATCTCTTATTATCGTTCTCAATTATCTGTGCATTTTTATTTCATTTATTCACTTTTTTGTCATAATGTGTCTATTAATCTATTTTCTCTCATCTTTTAGTTATCGATTTGTTTTCTTATCATTCCTTTATCCATTTATTTATTTAGTTACTTATTCTTATCTCTTTGTTTATGTATCTTGAATTATTCATTCATCTCTTTGTATAATCAACATTTATTCCTTTCTGCTATCGCTGTTCATTCGTGTGTAAATTTATCAATTAATCTGCTCTTCCATCTGTGCCTATTCATGCATGTCTGTTTCTATATCTCTCTTCATTTATCTACCGGTTTCTCTATTTATCTACCTATCTATTTTTCTATCTGCGTTGTCTGTATATCAGTTTGTTTCTTTATCAATTGTTCACTCTACTGTTCAGTTCGTTTATCATTTGTTTCTTTACATATTTCTCTTATTCTGTCTGTTTAATCATCATCTGTCTGCCTGCTTCTCTCTCTCTCTCTTTCTCTGTCTCTCTGTCTGTCTGTCTCTCTGTCTCTGTCTCTGTCACTCTCTCTCTCTCTCTCTCTCTCTC
>NC_091590.1:21293048-21300548 GCF_042767895.1 Penaeus vannamei | reverse complement strand
TCCCTGTCATCCCCCATCCCCCATCCCCCTCTCCCCCCTCACACCCAATTCCCCCTCCCCATACGTTCCCCTTATCACCCCTTTCTACCCCCTCTAACACCCCTTCCCCCTCCCCCTTCCCCCCATCATACCCCTCATACAACTTCCCCTCCCCCCATCATACCCCCTTCCCCCTCCCTCCCTCATACCCCTTCCCCCTCCTCCCCATCATACCCTTTCCCTCCTCCTTCCCTCATACCCCTCTGCTGCACCCTCCTCCCTCCCTCCTTCACACCCCTTCCCTCCTCCTTCTTATACCCCTCATACCCCTTCCTCCCTCCTCCTTCTCCCATACCCCCCCTTCCCCACTCAACACCCATCCTTACCCTCCCTCCTTACACCCACACACCTTCCCTCCCCTTCTCCCCATCCTACCCTTTCATACGCCCCTTCCCCTCCCCACCTCATAACCCTCATACCCCTCCCCCCTCCCCTCCCCGACGCTCCCCCTGGTACCCTGCCGTGCCTAATTACCCCCATTAAGTTATCACAACACCGCCAGCCGACTGGGACAGCGACCAACACGGGCGGCAGGAGTGTTGGGGCGTCTCTTGCGTGCTAAGTAGGGCGCTCGCTCCTCCTGCTGACCCTCCTCCTCCTCCTCCTCCTCCTCCTCCTCCTCCTCCTCCCCCTCCTCCTCCTCCTCCTCCCCCTCCTCCTCCTCCTCCTCCTCCTCCTCCTCCTCCTCCTCCTCCTCCTCCTCCTCCTCCTCCTCTTCCTCCTCCTCCTGCTGATCCTCCTCCTCCTCCTACCTGCTTATTTCTTCTATGGCCTCCTCCTGCTTCCTTAGGGTCGAAATGGTTTTTTTTTCTATTTCTTCCTACTTCCTACTTCTTTAGGGTCGTTCTGCAGATTTTTTTTTTTTGTCTCCTTCTTTTCGTCTTTCGCTTCCTCCTCTTCCTACCTGCTTCCTTAGGGTCGTTCTGATGATTTTTTTTTCTGTCTCCTCTTCCTCTTCGTTCTGTTTGCCTCGTCCTCCTTCCCTTCCTGTTTATTCTATCTGTTTCCTTATCATCTTTCTACTTACCTACTCCTACTTGTCTTCCTCCTCCCTGCTTCCTTAGGGCCGTTCTGCTTATTTATTTCTATTTTTTTTCTTTTCGTCCTGTTCTATTCCTGTTCATTATATCTGCTTCCTTATCATCGTTCTATTCACCTCCTCTTTCTCTTCCTACTCCTCCTCCTCCCTACTTCCTTAGGGTCGTTCTGCTTACCTCTTTTATCTCCTCATCCTCTTCGTCCTGTTTACATCTTCTATATTCTTTTTGATCTACTTACCTCATCCTCCTACTCTTCCTATTCATTCTATCTGTTTCCTTATCATCGTCCTGCTTACCTCATTCTTCTCTTCTTCCTCTTCTTCAAACTACCTGCTTCCTTATGAGCGCCCTGCTTACCTTCTCCTCCTCTTCATACTGTCTGCTTTCTTGTAATCGTCCTGCTGACTTCTTCCTCCTTATATTCCTCCTCATTCTATTTGCTTCCTTATGATCGTCATGCTTACCTCTTATACCTCCTCCTCCTCTTCTTCATTTTAACTGTCTATTCATAGTCGTCTCGCTTATCTCTCTTGCCTCATTCTTCTCCACTTGCTCCTCCTTCTTCTTTTCCTCTTTCTTCTCCTCCTCCTCCTTCTTCTCCTTCCATCCCTCTTTTCCTCCTCCTTCTTATTCTTCCACCTCTCTCCTCCTCTTCCTCCTTCAGCCTCTCTCTTCCTCTCTCATCCTTAGCTTTTTGTCCACCTAGTTTTCCTTGACTCCACCTCCTACTCTCTTCGCTTCCTTTTCTCTTTATTCTGTTTCGTCCTCTCCCCCTTTCTTGTCTTCCTCCTGTCTTATCTCTCTACTTCTACCTTCTCTCACTCTTCATTTCTTCTTTCTCTTCTTATCATTCATTATTTACTTGTCTCATTTTCTTATTTTCCATATGCCTAAAGGCTTCGAGAGGAGACCAACAAAAATACTGTTAAAAAGAAGGAGGAGGAGAAGAAGAGGAAAAAAGAAATAGAAGAAGAAAATGAAGGAGGAGGCGGAGGAGGAGGAGGATATAACACCAATAAGAATGAAGATACTAATGATGATATTAATAATCGTAATAATAGTGACTGCAGCACCAGTAGTATTAGTACTAGTAGTAGTAATAATAATAATGATAATAAAGTTATTTAATTATAGGAATGGCAATGGTAATGATAATGATGATACTAATAATAACAACAGTAACTACAAAGAAAATAGAAATGATAATGAAATGATGATAATAGTATTAATACCAACAATAACGACAATAACAATAAGGAGAAAAAAAATAATTTGTTTTTTCACTACAGATATTTGCACAGAATATTGCATAGCATAAGGGTTGCAATAATGGAACGAGGTGAGCATGTGACAAATATAACTGCATACAGTGTGATACAGTTAGTGGAAATAAGGGCATTGTATGGAATTTAATGGGTAGATAGGGCAGTGGCAACTCGTATGCATGGAGGTCAGGTCGTATAATAGCAATGAGAGTAGAAAAAATGTCAATATTAATGGCAAAAGTAGTAAATTTATTTGATGTTGATAATTCGGTTACATTCCTGCCTCTGGGACCATAGTTGGTAATTGTCTTTTTGTCTGTCTGTCTCTCCCTATCTCTCTTCCCTTCTTTTTCTTTCTCTTTTCCTTTTTCTCCCTGGTCTCTTTCTTTTATTCTCTCTCCATATTCCTCTCCTTCTCCCTCTCTCTCTCCTTCCCGTTCTTCCCCCCCCTTTCCCTTCTACCTCTCCCTTCCTCATAATTCCTTTCCCTCCTCTCCCTCCCCCTCCTCTCTCTCTACCTCTCCCTCTCCCTTCTTCCCCATCCTCCCTTCCCTCCCTCCCTTTCCCTCCCCTTCCCTCCCCCTCTCTCTCTATCTCTCTCCCTCTCTCCAAAACCCTTCCCCACCACCTCTCTCTCTCTCTTCTTCACTTCCTCCCTTTCCCTCCCAGCCCCTCTCTCTCCCAATCCTCTCTTTCTCTCTCCCTCCCTCCCTCCCTCTCTCTCTCTCTCTCTCTCTCTCTCTCTCTCTCTCTCTCTCTCTCTCTCTCTCTCTCTCTCTCTCTCTCTCTCTCTCTCTCTCTCTCTCTCTCTCTCTCCCTCTCTTCTTCTTCCTCCCTTTTTTTCCTTCCTCCCCTCTCTCCCTCTCTCTCTCAACACTCAATGACACACCTCTCTCTCTCTCTCCCTCCCCTTCTTTCTCTCTCTCTCTCTCTCTCTCTCTCTCTCTCTCTCTCTCTCTCTCTCTCTCTCTCTCTCCCTTTTTCCCTCTCTCCATCCTCTCTCTCAACACACTCTCTCTCTCTCTCTTCCTCCTCCTTCTTTCTCTCTCTCCCTCCCCCTCTCTTCTTTCCCCCTCCCTTTTTTCCTTCCTCCCCCTCTCCCCTCTCTCTCAACACACACTCTCTCTCTCTCTCTCCCTCTCTCTCTCTCTCTCTCTCTCTCTCTCTCTCTCTCTCTCTCTCTCTCTCTCTCTCTCTCTCTCTCTCTCTCTCTCTCTCTCTTTCTCCCCCTCTCTCCTTCCCTCCCTCTTTCTCTCTTCTTCCCTCCGTTTTTTCCTCTCTCCATCCTCTCTCTCAACACACACACACACTCTCTCTCTCTCTCTCTCTCTCTCTCTCTCTCTCTCTCTCTCCCTCTCTCTCCCCTTCTTTCTCCCTCTCCTCTTTAATATTCACAACAAGCGTGCCTCAACCTCAAGAATTTCTTCCTGTGTCTGCCGAGGCGTTATGGCGGTCTTCTGTGGTCTTACTTATCTCTTAATACCTTCCAGTGTCTGAGAGGCTGTGTCTGCGTTTGTATCAATGTCTGTTTCTGTGTATGTCTCTATATTTGTGTCTGTTTCTTTGTATGTCTCTATATTTGTGTCTGTTTCTGTGTATGTCTCTATATTTGTGTCTGTTTCTGTGTATGTCTCTATATTTGTGTCTGTTTCTTTGTATGTCTCTATATTTGTGTCTGTTTCTTTGTATGTCTCTATATTTGTGTCTGTTTCTGTGTATGTCTCTATATTTGTGTCTGTTTCTTTGTATGTCTCTATATTTGTGTCTGTTTCTGTGTGTGTTTGTATCAGTGTCTGTTGCTGTGTATGCGTTTGTGTTTGTGTAAGTCTCTATGTTTGTGTCTGTGTTTGTGTCCGTATATGTGTTTGTGTCTGTATTTGTGTCCGTGTATGTGTTTGTGTCTGTATTTGTGTCCGTGTATGTGTTTGTGTCTGTATTTGTGTCCGTGTATGTGTTTGTGTCTGCATTTGTGTCCGTGTATGTGTTTGTGTCTGTATTTGTGTCCGTGTATGTGTTTGTGTCCTTGTGTGTGTGTCCCTCTGTATTTGTGTCTGTGTTTTATGTTTGCGTTTGTGTCTGTGTATGCCTCTATGTTTGTGTCTGTATTTGTGTTTGCGTCCGTGTATGTGTCTGTGTCTGTGTTTGTGTCTGTCTTTGTGCCTGTCTCTGTGTTTGTATCTGTTTCTGTGTTTTTGTTTGTGTTTGTGTCCCTGTATGTGCCTGTGTCTGTTATTGTGTCCGTGTATGTGTCTCTGTCTGTGTTTATGTCTTTTCTGTGTCTGTGTTTGTGTATGTGTCTGTCTCTGTGTTTATCTCCGTGTTTGTGTCTTTGTCTGTGTCTGTGAATATATTTGTGTCTATGTATCCGTGTATGTATCCGTGTATGCGTGTGTGTTTGTGCGTGTTTCAGTGTCAGTCTATGTTTGTGTCTCCGGGACTTGGGTGTTTGTTTCGACACCATTCTTCCTGATTCTTTTGTTTTAGACAATCTTGAATTTCTGTTTTTTATGTGTTTGTTGTTTTGTTGTTTTTTTCCTTTACTTTATCTACATGTCTTGTATGATTTCTTTGTCTGCTTCTCTGTGTGTGTGTATGTGTAGGTGTTGGTGTATGTTTAGGTGTGGGTGTGGGTGTATCTCTCTCTCTCTCTCTCTCTCTCTTTCTGTCTTTCTTTCTCTCTCTCTCTCTCTCTCTCTCTCTCCCTCCCTCCCTCCCTCTCTCTCTCTCTCTCTCCCTCCCTCCCTCCCTCTCTCTCTCTCTCTCTCTTTCCCTTTCCCTCCTCTCTCTCTCTCTCTCTCTCTCTCTCTCTCTCTCTCTCTCTCTCTCTCTCTCTCTCTCTCCTCCCCCCCTCTCCCTCTCATTCATCCTCGACCCCATTTCTAAAAATGTCCCCACGTATTTTTGTCCTCCCGTTTATCCAATTATCCTCATTTACCTTTCTATTATCCTGTCCCATCTTTCTTTCTTACCTCACAGCTCGCTTACTTACCGTATATTCACCAAAAGCCTGTGATGTCTAGAACGTATTCAGTTTTTGAGAATAACGAGACGTTCTGATTGTATCACTGTAGCTTTTGTTGCGTTTAGAGAAATGATTGCAATGGCGATGAGATGGACAAGAATGATGTTTTCATGAAGAGAAAAAGAGTTTTAAAAAAATGAGGAAAAGATTTATGAGAGTTGAAGTAAAGAGAAAATGAGGGTAAAGTTGAGGACATTTTTCGGGTCAATTTTTTCGCATATTATTCAATCTTTGTGTGAGATCTTAAATTTAAGGCATTTTTTCCATTTTGTTCTCATTTTTCTTCTCCCTATTAAACGTGCACATACACACGACATCTTCATTGTGACAAAAACAACAATAATGACATCAATGATAAATAGTAATGATAATAAGAATGATGATAATGATAACAGAGATAATGATACTGATAATGACAACAACTACGACAATGATGATAATGATAATGATGATAATGATAGTAATAAAAACGATGATAATAATGATAGTAATAAAAACGATAATAACAATGGTAGTAATAAAAAAGATAGATATAATGATAATGATGTTAATGATATTAATAATGATGATTACAACAATAATAGTAACAAAACAATGATAATAATGATAATGATAATAATGATAATGATAATAATTATGGTAATTATATTGATAACAACGATAATGATATTAACATAAAAATCATAGCATTAATAATAATAATTACAATAATGATAATGATAATATAATGATAGTAATAGTAATACTAATGTTAGTAATGATAACAATAGCATCAATAATATTGATGATAGTAATAACAATAATAATAACAATATCATTAATAGCAATAATAGTGAGGACAATAACAATAATGATGATAATGATAACAATGATAATAATAATGGATATGATGGTAATGATAATAAGAATAATGATAACAATAATAATGATAACAATAATAATGATGATGATAGTAACAACAATAAAGATTATAATAAAGATAAGGACAATGATAATGAAAAAACAACAATAAAAACAATAAAAATGATAATGATAACAATAATTATGATAACTGTAATAATAACCTTGATAATAATGATAAGGATAATGATAATACTACTAATGATGATAATGATAACAACGAAAATAATGATAATGATAATAATAACAATAACAAAAATATAGATAACAGCAATAATAATAATAGTAATAATAATCATAATAATGATATCAATAATAATGATAACAATAATTATATTAATAATAATGATTATAACAATGATGATAACAACAATAATGATAAGGATAGCATAATGATATGATATATAGTAATGATGATACTACTGATAATGACAACAATAATAATCATGATAAAAAACAACAACAGTAACATTAACACAATGAAAAACAACAACAACAACAACAACAACAACGCTGACAACAACAAATCAACCCAAGAGGTAATACCCGCTTTGCAAATGGAACAGAAGCCGAATCCATCAACTGTGCAATTTTACAACATCGCTTCAACATTTTATTCGCATACACGTAATTGATACACTTGACCAGAAAGAGCTTTTGCAACTCTTAACCGACAGCCAGCCTATAGCTTGTCATGTGTGTCTACTGAATGTAATGAATATAACATTTTTTTACTTTTTCCCCTCTCCCTCTATATATATTTATATATGTATATATGTATATATACATACATACGTATATATATATATATATATATATATATATATATTATATATATATATATATATAGTATATATATATATATATATATATATATATATATATATATATATATATGTATATATACTATATATATATATATATATATATATATATATATATACATATATATATATATATATATATATATATATATATATATATATATATATATATATACATATATATATATATATATATATATATATATATATATATATATATATATATATATATATATATGTATATATATATATATATATATATATATATATATATATATATATATATATGAATATATATATATATATATATATATATACATATATATACATATATATATATATATATATATATATATATATATATATATGTGTGTGTGTGTGTGTGTGTGTGTGTGTGTGTGTGTGTGTGT
>NC_091590.1:21283048-21288048 GCF_042767895.1 Penaeus vannamei | reverse complement strand
TCTCTCTCTCTCTCTCTCTCTCTCTCTCTCTCTCTCTCTCTCTCTCTCTCTCTCTCTCTCTCTCTCTCTCTCTCTCTCTCCCCTTCACTTCTCTTTCTT
Organism: Penaeus vannamei; assembly: GCF_042767895.1. NCBI lineage: Eukaryota > Metazoa > Arthropoda > Malacostraca > Decapoda > Penaeidae > Penaeus > Penaeus vannamei. The sequence continues at coordinate 21,287,949 of NC_091590.1, read as the reverse complement.
TTCTTTCTCACTCTCTCTCTCTCTTACTCTCTCGCTTTCTCCCCTCGCCCCCCCCCCTCTCTGTCTCTCTCTCTCTCTCTCTTCTCTTCTCTCTCTCTCTCATCTCTCTCTCTCTCTCTCTCTCTCTCTCTCTCTCTCTCTCTCTCTCTCTCTCTCTCTCTCGCTCTCTCTCTCTCTCTCTCTCTCGCTCTCTCTCTCTTCTCTCTCGCTCTTCTCTCTCACTTTACCTGACCTTCCCCTTCTTCCCAATCATTGTATTATCATTAATATTATTATCTTTAATGAACCCAATACTGCAAAAATAAAAAATAAATAATAAAAAAAACATTAAAAAAGGAGAAGTACATCGAACGATTGACGGAGATGAGAATAATTGTGATGATGAACGAAGGAAAGAAGAAATGGCAAAAATTCCCGCTCCAATTTCGCCCATTTTGGAAACGTCTCGAGGAACTTTCGAGATGACGTCATGCGCGGGAAGGAAGGTGTCTTAACCTGCATGAATATTTGCATGAAATTCATAGACGTCAATCAATTTTTTTTTTTTTTTTTTTTTTTTTTTTTTTTTTTTTGTATTACTGTGATTGCTTTTGGTGTGTTTCTTTCCTTTATCTTTATTTTCCGCTGTCTTTCTTTTTTCTTTTTTTTCTATTCCATTTCCTTCCTTTTATGTCTTTTCTTTCCTTATTCGTTTTTCTTCCCCCTTTTCTTCTTATCATTCCCTTTCTTTACCTCTTTTCCTCTCTCTTTTTTTCCCTCCTTCTTCACTTTCTTCTTTGCCTTGTCTTTTATCTTCTTTATCATTTTATTATCATTATTGTATTATCTATCTATTTATTCATTTGCTATTTCTTTTGTTTCCGTCGCTTCAAAGTCTCATCAGGATGTTTCCTGTCGTACTCTTTCGAACAAGTTCTCTAATATTCATTTATGTTTCATTGTGTATCAGCATCTATTACGTATTAGTTTATATTGTAGATTTCATGATCATATAATGTTTACTACATATATATATTGTTTTTTATTATTATTATTTACCTGAAGCGATATTTTACAAAAAATTAAGACTAAGTCACAGTCGTTTTCGAACAAGGTCTTCGTTCGGACGCGTTCGAGTGTTCGGAAAGGTGGAAAGAAAGCTTGATTACCTATTGATCTATCATCTATTTATCTATCTGTTCATTTATTTTATCCCATTTTCTACTTGTCTGCTTTTCGTATTTTTAGATGCGGGGTATTTTATAATTCTATATTTATATATTTATTTTGTAATATCAATAGATTATAAAAATAAAAGTAAGATAATGAACCTTATCCATGTACCACCTGTTCTACATAACCAGCTGATTGTAAATTCAACAACATGATTTCATTTTTATTATGTATCTTTTCTACGTGCCTAATCTTTCCACCAATCAATCATCAATCATCTGCCACTTTGATTAGGGATAACCCTTTCAAACCACCTGTTCACCATCTATTCTCATCCGGGATACCATCTGTCTGTTAATGTTAATGCTTTTCTTTCTAATACCGTATTTGATTAATTATTTTATAACTTGCTTAGGCATAATACCACTTTTCTAGCTTCGACACGTGAAGACGCAACGGTGTGTCTGTCCCTTCTAACACCACTTCTCTCATGTGCCTTGAAACACCAGCTGTAATGCCAGCTGTCACTTCAAACAGCAGATACCTATCGTACCCAACCAGCTGTCACTCCTCGCGTACCATCTTTGTTCCTTCCTTTAACACACCATTTGCTGAGTCATTTCTCACCCTCAACACCCCTTCCCCCGCCCACCTGAGCACACCAGCTGTCACGCCACCCCCGCCGCCCTCCACCACCTGAAAAGCCAGCTGTCATACGTCGGCCACTCGCCCGCAAGCACCCCGAGGAAGTAGCGAAGCTAAAGAGCAGTGTTGCATGCAAGCAAGCCTTAACTTAGCCTCGCACTAATTGGCAATATCATAGTTTGGACCAAAGGCTTCGGGGAGTGGGATGGGCGGCGGGGGGGGGGGGGGTAGAGGGGAAGAGGAGGACAGGGGGAGGGTAGAGGGGTGAGGAGGAGGGGGGGAGGGGTTGAGGGGAGGGGTAGGAAAAGGAGGAGAGGGGGGAGGGGGAGGGGGTTGAGAGGGAAGAGGAGGGAGAGGGCAGAGTGGGAGTGGGATGGGTGCATGGCGTTTGGAAGGGGGAGGGGAGAGGAGAAGGAAGGGAGGGATAGAAGGGAGGTAGGGAATGGAAAAATGATTTGAGGAATTTTTGATATACATAAATTCGTGGATCGTGGTTGACTCGAGGTTTATTTAAAATAAGCACGCATACATGCACACACATATACACACACACACGCGCGCGAACACATACACACAAACACTCAAACATACACATATAAACACACACACACACAAACGCACACACACACATAGACAAACACAAACACACATAAACACTCACACATACACACGCACACACACACACACATTTCTCTCTTAAACTATTGAAATCCCCTGCAACGTTGATAAGACTGAATTATAATGATGATCAAAACAACTTCAGCAACTATGACGAATTCAGTTTCTGAATATCATACTGGTAATTACTGCAGCTCTTGCAACATCAGCGCCATAAAAGACACTAGATACAATTCCTCCATGTTCATTTTCATGGAAAGTTAAATGTAAGCACATCCGAAGTTAACATTTGACTGCTTTAAAGATCATTTCATCAGAAGAGGCAATTTCAGATTTTACGAACACAAGGCACGAGCGAATTTCTCAACTGCAAAGTTTTGTCTTGCAACATTGGTTGTTTAGAGAACAGCCAGGCAGCTCGTTTCTCAGTGCAGATGGAATTAGACCGTATTGCTTTGTTATACGTAAAATTACATACACACACACACACACACACACACACACACACACATATATATATATATATATATATATATATATATATATATATATATATATATATATATGTGTGTGTGTGTGTGTGTGTGTGTGTGTGTGTGTGTGTGTGTGTGTGTGTGTGTGTGTGTGTGTGTGAGTGTGTGTTTGTGGGTGTGTGTTTGTTTGTTTGTTTGTTTGTGTGTGTGTGTGTGTGTATGTGTGTGTGTATTTATATATGTATGTATGTTTGTGTGTGTGCGTGCGTGTATGTGTGTGGGCACGCGCGCGTTTGTCACAATTATTCATGCAATCTTAACTTGCGTAAAGAGATACTGATACCTTACTTATTACAATTCCAATTGGACGAAACGAGCTGTAATATCTCAAGCTCTCTATTACAACGAAAGGCACATACGATACATAAACGAATGTACAAATCCTTCTAAAAGCAGTTTTGTAAAAGTGGCGAAATACACAGTACCTGACCTGACTTTCAATCTTCAAGAGTAATTAACACTTTCTCTCTTCACGTTTCTTAATTAGCCTCCTTAATTACCGTTCTCCTCGCCGTAACTCGCATCATTAGCAGGTAAGGTATAATTAACGATTCATTATATTATTATTAAATGCTTCAAACTCAAACTGAACTTCCCTTCAAGTCCCATTCAAGGCTAACACAAGCTCACGCTGTATTATCTTTCAAACTGCCATACCACTACTCTAATGGTTTCTAACTTATATCTCTTAAATACCACTGAAGCTGAACTACCGAAAAATACCCAAAATTTAAGTACACTTGACGTTTTCTTAAATATATCTTATGCTGAACTATCAACTAATACCACTGAATACCGTTGAATCTAAAACTGAACTACCATTGTTTGTGCCAACCATTCATCCCTGAACCACCTGTTAATATTCAACTTGAACTACCATCAATCTAAACAAACATCCCTGAACTACCACTTAAGGGATACGTCAACTTGAACAACTACCCTTTAATATTCAAAAGTGAACATATCCTCCCTTAACAACCCATTTCACGAAATCTACACCTAAACTACCATTCAAGACGAACAACCAACCCCTAATCACCACTCAAACGACATTAACCCACAATTACCGACCCTTAACCACCGCCAAAACGCAACTCAAACGCCAATCCCTAACTACCGATTAAACAAGACCCTTAACTACACAAACTACACAAACTACACTACAAACTACCCGCGCAATTCCCGCGATATCATACAAGCGACAAGTTGAGGCGTTGGTGTTGTCACTGGACCAACAACGACTTCGACAATCGACGGACAAACAGACAAACACCAATAGGATTGTTGTCAGCAGGAGCTCGGATGAGTATGGGTGGCGGGGGGTGGGGGTGGGGGGATGAGAAGGAAAAGAAGAAGGAGGAGGAGAGGGTAGGAGGAGGAAGAGGGGAACAGGGAGAAGGGAAAGGGGATAAAGAGCAGGGGGAGGAGGGGGGGGGGAGGAAAGATAGGCGACGAGAAGTAGAAGGAGGAGAAGGAGAGGGGAAAAGAGAGAAAGAGCAGAAAAAAAGGAAGAAGAGAAGAGGATGGCGATGAGAAGAAAAAAAAAATACGAGAGACGATAAGGGCGAAGAGGAAAAGGAGAGGAAGAAAAAAGCAATAGGTAAAAGAGTAAGAAAGCAAAGCAGGATTGAAGTTCTGAGGGGATGCCCAGCGCAGGAGAATGGTGGGCGTGGGGGGGGGGAGTTCACCAGTTTACACGCGATAACACTCAGGTCTTGAAAGATAACTTTGCGATAACTTGGGAGATAAGTTGCCATGATGCCTCGGCGACATATGTTTCACTTCCCAACATGGTCTGAGGGGGAAAGCAGGGGAGAAAGGGGGTGGGTGGAAGGAGAGGGGGTGTGTGTATGTGTGTGTGTGTTCGTGCGTGTATCTATGTAAATATATGCGTGTGTGAAAGAGAGAGAGAGAGAGAGAGAGAGAGGGGAAGGAAGGAAGAGAGAGAGAGAG
>NC_091590.1:21275548-21280548 GCF_042767895.1 Penaeus vannamei | reverse complement strand
ATTGGTCAATGCATAAGTGAACATATGTATACATTGTGTGTGTGTGTGTTTTTGTGTGTGTGTGTGTGTGTGTCTGTGTCTGTGTGTGTTTGTGTGTGAGGCTGTGTTTGTGTGTGTGTGTGTGTCTGTGTCTGTGTGTGTTTGTGTGTGTGTGTTTGTGTGTGTGTGTGTGTGTGTGTTTGTGTGTGTGTGTTTGAATATATGTGTATGTGTTTGTGTGTGCGTGTGTATATATATGTGTGTGTGTGTGTGTGTGTGTGTGTGTGTGTGTGTGTTTGTGTATATATTTGTGTGTGTATGTGTGTGTGTTTGAATACATATATATATATGTGTGTGTGTGTGTGTATGTGTGTGTGTGTGTGTGTCTGTGTGTGTATTTGAGTATATATATGTATGTGTGTGTGTCTGTATGTACATACATACATAAACATACTCATTTATTAATGCATAAATTAACACAAAAAACGAATGAACAAGAAATACAATAACAAACAAAATACATAAACCTAAGCGCTCTCGCCCGCCCACACTCCGTCCCTCCACCACCCTCCACCCACTCCCCAACCCCTCCCCACCCCCTCCCCCGCCCCCGCCCGCGCTCCTCCGTCCGGCTAAGCGGCGCGGCGCCCGTCCTCATCCGAGCCGGCCGGATCAACATGCGAGATGCGCCGCGGCCGTATCAATAACTATAAAAACGAATGACGTCATATTATAGGAAAACGTTCGTTGGCGAATCGATATTCCCGTTGGTTTTGGACATTGTAAGAAGGAATACATGAATACCGAAGGATGGAGGGCGGGGCGGTGCGAAGGAGGCGGGGGAGGTGGGCGTGGGGGGAGGGGGGAGGTGGGTGGGTCGGATGGGCGTGGGGGGAGGGGGGAGGTGGGTGGGTCGGAGGGGCGGGGGGGGAGGGGGGAGAGGGGATGGATACCCACGCCCACTCGAAAAAAAGGAGGTAAAAGAGAAAGAGAGAGAGAGAGAGTAGGAGAGAGAGAGAGAGAGAGAGAGAGAGAGAGAGAGAGAGAGAGAGAGGCAGAGAGAGAGAGAGAGAGAGAGAGAGAGAGAGAGAGAGAGAGAGGTAGCAAAAGAAAATAAATCAATAGATAATAGTAAAAAATATATATATATATATATATTATAAAATCGTAGATACAGACTCATCCACGTGCAAGAAACAGACGAAAAACTAAAATGAAAGAAAGAGAGAAAGACAACGAATAAATGGGAGGAGCAAAAATATAAAGCAAAATAAATGACACGCCCAAAGTATCAGTGTTTGGAAAAAGAAAGTAAAAGAAAAGAGAGGAAGGAGATATATGCAGACACATAAAAAAAAATAGGTTGAGAGAGAGAAAAGAAAAGAAAAGAAAGAAATTGGAAGATAATCGGAAAAGAAGAAAAGATGTAAGTTCATATCTACGAACAACATAATAGACATATATGCATGTAAAGAAAAAGAAGAGGAAGAAAGACGAGAAGAAATGACTTAATAGAGATAGAAAACAAACGGAGAGCGAAATTAAAAACAAGAAAAAGAAAACAGATAAAAAAATAAAAAAAATCCCCTCCCCTCCAAAAAAAAGACTAATAAAAATCAAGACCGGCAACCCCCCAAACAAAAGTCAATAAATAAATAAATAAAATAAATAAATAAAATAAAAATAATAATAGATAATAATAATAAAAATAATAGTAATAATAATAATAATAATAATAATAATAATAATAATAATAATAACAAAAATAATAATAATAATAATAATAATAATAATAATAATAATAATAATAACACAAAAAAAATAATAATAACAATAATAAACTAAAATCGGTAAAAATCCGCCCATGTAAACAACAGAAAACAGACGAAGAAAACGGAGCGAGGGCTGAAGGTCCGGCCGGAGCAGCTGTTAGTAGGTCTGTAAGTCATGTAAGTCGACGCCTCCATGACAAATGGACGTCGAGGAATCAGCTGATCGCTATGCCGTGTTCTGTCATCACCTACAATGTTTAGAGACAAATTGAACAACCTCCAATCTATATTCATATCACTTAATGAGGTCGACAGAGTGGTTGAGGGGAGAGCGAGAGAAAAAAAAATGGGGGGAGGGGGAGAAATAAGATAAAGTAAATAGAAGTAGGGTGATGATATTAGGAGGGAGGGAGAGGGGTGGGGGGTTGGGGGAGGGGGTAGAGGATGGAGGAAGGGAGGAGGGAGGTAGGGAGAGGAGGGAGGGGAGGGTGGGAGGGAGAGAAGAGAGATGAGGTGAGGGAGGATGGGAGGGAGAGAGAGAGAGAGAGAGAGAGAGAGAGAGAGAGAGAGAGAGAGAGAGAGAGAGAGAGAGATGAGAGAGAGAGAGAGAGAGAGAGAGAGAGAGAGAGAGAGAGAGAGAGAGAGAGAGAGAGAGAGAGAGAGAGAGAGAGAGAGAGAGAGAGAGAGAGAGAGAGAGAGATGAAAGAGAGAGAGAAAGGGCAGTTAGACAGAGACACAGAAACAGAGAGAAGTAGAAACACAGTAAGAGACATAGACAGACAAACAGACACAGCTATACATATACAGACAGACACAGGAACAGAAACCGACAAACACAAAACAGAAGCAGAGAAAGAAACACAACAAAATACTCCTCACAAGAAAACAAGAAGAAGAAGAAGAAGAAGAAAAATGCAATAAACTCAGGGAAGCAAGAAGCGTAATGAATCAGCCCCCCCCCCAAAAAAAAAAAAAAAATTGCTCGCTGCAACATGCAAGCCAAACATTCAATTGCAGAAACGAGAAGCGGCTTTCCTCCTCGGTCGTCGCTGGCCATGCGTTGCCATGACATTTCTCGCCATGGACAGCGGAGGCGTCGCCATGCAAGAGCCATGCAACAGCAAGGGTCATGCAAGGGCGCTTTGTTGACCTGCGTGATGTCTGGTTTTGCAGAGCGATGCTGGAAACGATTGGGTGGGTGGGGGAGGGGGGGGGGGGGGGTGGGGGTATGATAAGTGGAGGGAGGGGTGGGGTAGGGAGGGAAGAATGGGGGGTTAGGATGGGAGGAGAGGAAGGGGGTATAATAAGAGGAGGGAGATGTGGGGGTTAAGAGGGGAGGAGAGGAAGGGGGTAGAAGAAGAGCAAGGAGGGGGTAGGGTGAGGGAGAGGAGGGGTTAGGGAGGGGAGGAGAGGAAGGGGTAGAAGAAGAGCAAGGAGGGGTAGGGTGGGGGGAGAATGGGGGTTAGGAGGGAGGAGAGGATGGCTAAAAGGGTGGGGGTTGGGGGGAAGGGGGAGGTGGAAGTAGGGGGTGGTGAGGAAGAGAAAAATAATAAGGAATAGAGGAGAGAGAAGGGAGTTAGATAGGGGAAGGGGTGGGGGGATGTCTGACCGAGAAGTGGGGGTGGGGGGATGGGGAACTGATAGGTGGAAGTGGAAGCAAAAAACGATGTGTAGGTGGTAGAAGAGGGGAGTAGGATAAGATGATAGGAGAGGAGGACAAAGAGGTAGAGGAGAAGGAGGAGAGGGAGGAAGTAGAGAAGAAGGAAAGAAAGAAGGAAAGTAGAAGAGGAAGATTAAGGTAAATATGGATTATGGGAAGAGGGAAGACGTAGGCGGTAATAAAGGGAGGAAGAAGACAGGAAAAGAGGACCAAAGATTGGAGATTGAGGGAAGGAGGGGAGGGATAGGGAGAAATAGAAGGGGGAGGGAGGGAAGTAATAGAGAATAGAGAAGAATAGAATAGAGAAGGAAGTAGTTAGGAGGCAGAGTGAGCGATAGAGGAGTAGGGGAAATAAAGAAGGAGGCAGGAAAAAGGAGGGAAAGAGAGGGTAGGTAAAACGGGGAAAGAAAGAGGAAGGTTAATGGAGAGAGGAAAAGGAAAAATGACGAAGGACTAGAAAAGACATTATAAGAAAAAAATAGAGAGGGATGGAAAGAGACGGGGAAGAGAGAAAGAGAAAAATAAGTGTACGAGTAAAAATGAGAGAGAGAAACCGCTTTGATAAAAAAAAAGAAAAAAAAAATGCAGTAAGATACAATAAAAACAAAACAAAATAGAAACAAACATATCAAACAACAACAACAATAACAAACTCAAAAACGAAAAACAAGAGAAGCAGAAAACCAAGCCCTAGCCAGTGCCACTTCTCCGGATGCCATAAAACAGTAAAACGAGAAATATTCGCTTATGAGGTCTCTCGCCAGTGCCCATTTCACGGCATTCGGACAAGTGGCGAAAATTTAGTGAAAGGAATGAAGGAAGACGGTGGAGGAGGGATAGGATTAAAGAAGAGGAAGGGGGAGAGAAGGAAGAAGGGAGATGGCGAAGGAGGGATGGAATAATGGTTAGAAGAAGAAGGGAGATGGCGAAGGAGGGATGGAATAATGGTTAGAAGAGGAGGAAGAAGAAGGAAGCAAAGAGGAGTAGGAAGGAAGAAGGAGAAGGAAGGAAGATGGAAGATGGCGAAGGAGGGATGGAATAAAAATGGTTAGAAGAGGAGGAAGAAGAAGGAAGGAATGAAGGAACACGGTGGAGGAGGGATAGGATTAAAGAAGAGGAAGGGGGAGAGAAGGAAGAAGGGAGATGGCGAAGGAGGGATGGGATAAAAATGGTTAGAAGAAGAGGAAAAAGAAGAAGGAAGGAGGGTGGAGAAGAAGGAAGAAGGAAGATAGCGAAGGAGGGATGGAATAAAAATGGTTAGAAGAGGAGGAAGAAGAAGGAAGGAATGAAGGAAGGCGGTGGAGGAGGGATAGGATTAAAGAAGAGGAAGGGGGGAAGAAGGAAGAAGGGAGATGGCGAAGGAGGGATGGAATAAAAATGGTTAGAAGAGGAGGAAGAAGCAGAAGGAAGGAAGGAAGGAGAGAAGGAAGATGGTGGAGGAGGGATAGGATTATAGAGGAGGAAGGTGGAGAAGGAAGGAAGAAGGAGAGAAGGAAGAAGAAAGATGGTGAAGAAGGGATGGAATGGAAATTGATAGAAGAGGAGGAAGAAGGATAAGAAGGAAGAAGGAGGAGAGAAGGAGAGAAGGA
>NC_091590.1:21263048-21268048 GCF_042767895.1 Penaeus vannamei | reverse complement strand
ATGATAATAGTAATGATAATAACAACAATGATGATAATAGTACTATTGATGATAATAACAATAATGATTATAATGATAATAATGATAGTACTGATAATGATAACAGTAATAGTAATAATCATAAATCATAAAGATAATGATAATGATGATGATGATGATGATAACCAACACAAATAATAATAATAATCAAATTATGACAATAATAACAATAATAATAAAATATGTGATGATAGCAATGATAAAAAGATAAAAGTAATAGTAATAATGATAATGATAATAAGCCCCCAAAACTGTACGTCGACCAGTATGTCTTCGCCAGATGATTGCAATTATAAGAATGTAAAAACAAATCAGTAAAAATGAAAGCGATGGAAATCCATGAAAAAAAACAAACAAACAAAAAAAAGCTTTACTGAGAGCATATGGAGAATACATGAAGTAGAAAGAGGAAGAGGAGAGAAAGAAGGAAGAAGAGAAGAGAAAAGAGAAAAGGAGAGGGAGAATGAATGAGATCGGGAGGAGAAAGAAGAGAAGAGGAGAGAGAGAGAGAGAAAGAGAAGGGCCTAGATTGATTAAAGAGAAGAGGAGAGGGGAGAGAATGAATGAAATAAGGAGGAGAGAAGAAAGAAGAGGAGGCAGAAGGACAAGGATAAAGAGATGAGGGAAGAGAAAAGGAGAGAGAAACGGAGAGAGATGAAGAGAAGGGCCTAGATTGTTAAAGAGAAGAGGAGAGGGGAGAGAATAAATGAGTAAAAGAGGAGAGAGGAAAGAAGAGGAGGCAGAAGGACAGAGATAAAGAGATGAAACAAGAGAAAAGGAGAGAGAAATGGAGAGAGAGAGAGAGATGAACTGAGAATGAGAAGTTAGAGAAGAGAAGACGAGAGAAAAGAGGAGGGGTGAGAAAGGACTAAGATAGGGAGGAGGAAAGCAGAGGAGAGAGAAGAGAAGATGAGAAAGAGAAGGACTGAGATGGAAAGGAAGAGAATAATGAAGGACTTACAAGGAGGTGAGAGGAGAGAAGGGAGAAAGAGGGAGTGCGGAGAAAATGAGAAAAATAGGGAAGAAGGGAAAGAGTTAAAAGAGAGAGAGAGAGAGAAAGAGAGAGAGAGAGAGAGAGAGAGAGAGAGAGAGAGAGAGAGAGAGAGAGAAAGAGAGAGAGAGAGAGAGAGAGGGATGAAGTCAGACAAAAGAACAAAATGACAACAAAATGAACGGACAGAGAGAAAATAAGAAACAAAGTAAAATATTGATAATGATAATAATAAGAAGAAGCATAAGAATATCAATACTACTACTACTACTACTACTACTACTAATGATAAAAATAACAGTACTAGTAATATTAATACTAATGCTACTATTAATAATAATAATGATATTAAAAATGACAATATTACTACTATTACTATTACTAGTAATAATAATAATAAGGATAATGCTATAAATAGCAATATTAGTACTAATAATGATAACAATGATGATGTTGATACTAACATAACAATACTAATATTACTACTACTACTGCTAGTAATAATAATGATAACGATAATGATAATAGCAATAATGATAATTCTAATAACAATGGTAAAGAAGATAACAATAATAACGATAATAACAACAGAATAAAACAAGATAGACACGAAGCTCAGCCAAGTAAGACAATATCTCGCAGGACGAATAAGAAAAAGGATTAGAAGCAAGAAGCTCAGCCAAGTAAGACAATATCTCGCAGGACGAATAAGAAAAAGGATTAGAAGCAAGACATGAAGAAATTGCAAGATATCAAAGCATCGGACCAGAAGATGTTTGACAAAGGGCAGAGAATTTATTCGGGTAAATCTGTGGCCTTCATTCTTGCACGCCACATGCAGCGTGCGGTGAGAGGTTGGGGAAGGGGGGGAGGGGAGGGGGTTAGGGGCGTTTTTTTGGGGGGGGAGGTGGGGGATTGGGGTAGGGTAGGGGCGTTTTTTGGGGGTGGGGGGTGGGGGATTGGGGGTAGGGTGATGGGTGTGGGAGGAGGGGTTTTTTTTGGGGGGGTGGGGGAGGGGGACTTGGGGGTATGGTGATGGGTGTGGGGGGAGGGGGAGGGGTATAATGGGGGGTAGGGGGCGTTTTTTTTGGGGGGGAGATGGGGGATTGGGGGTAATGGGGGTAGGGGCGTTTTTTTTGGGGTGGGGTGGGGGATTGGGGGTATGGTGATGGGTGTGGGGGAGGGAAGAGGGAGGGGGTAAGGGGCGTTTTTGGGGGGGGAGGGGGAGAATTGGGGGTAATGGGGGTAGGGGGCGTTTTTTTTGGTGGTGGGGAGGGGGGAATTGGGGGGAGGGTGATGGGTGTGGGGGAGGAAAGAGGGGGAGGGGTTAAGGGGTAGGGGGCGTTTTTTTTGGGGGGAGGTGGGGGATTGGGGGTAATGGGGGTAGGGGCGTTTTTTTTGGGGGGGGAGGGGATTGGGGGTATGGTGATGGGTGTGGGGGAAAGAGGGAGGGGGTTAAGGGGGTAGGGGGCATTTTTTTGGAGGGAGGGGAATTGGGGGTATGGTGATGGGTGTGGGGGAGGGTGGTGTGGGGATAATGGGGGTTGGGGAGTTTTTTTTGTGGGGTGGGGGGATTGGGGGTATGGTGATGGGTGTGGGGGGAAGGGAGGGGGGTATAATGGGGGTAGGGGAGTTTTTTTGGGGGGAGGGGGGATTGGGGGTATGATGATGGGTGTGGGGGAGGGAAGAGGGGAGGGGGTTAAGGGCGTTTTTTTTTTGGGGGGAGGGAATGGGGGTAATGGGGGTAGGGGGGTAGGGGCGTTTTTTTTGGGGGGTGGGGTGGGGGAATTGGAGGTATGGTGATGGGTGTGGGGAGGAAAGAGGGGAGGGGGTTAATGGGGGTAGGGGGCGTTTTTTGGGGGGAGGGGGAATTGGGGGGTATGGTGATGGGTGTGGGGGAGGGAAGAGGGGAGGGGGTAGGGGCGTTTTTTTTGGGGGGTGCTATTGGGGGGTATGGTGATGGGTGTGGGGAGGGGAGGGGGATAATGGGGATAGGGGAGGTTTTTTGGGGGGAGGGGGAATTGGGGGGAGGGTGATGGGTGTGGGGGGAGGGGAGGGGGTATAATGGGGGTTGGGGAGGGTTTTTTTGGTGGGGGGATTGGGGGTATGGTGATGGGTGTGGGGAGGGTGGTGTGGGGAGCTAATGGGGGTAGGGACGGATTTGGGGGGGTATTGGGGGTATGGTGATGGTTGTGTGGGGGTAGGGGGTGGGTGAGTAGGGGGGGGGCGTGGATGAATTATCTAAATCAAATACGAAGGGATGATATCATAAAGGAGATTTTATACTTTTTTGTTAATTTGTTAATTTGTAACCTTTTAAGTAGACTTTTTTTTTTTTTTTTTTTACTTCCCTTCAACTTTATGGAACGTTCCTTCGTTCTCCTTTTTTTCTTTTTTTTTGTCATTAATCTTAGGAATCGAACATACTCTTCTCCCTTTTTTCCTTCGGCCATTTCCATCTCCACTTACCTGCTCCTTCTTCCTCTTTCCTTCTCTATTTCTAGGTCTTGATATTTTTTTCTTTTTTCCCATTCCTCCCCTCATTCTCTCTGATAACCACTTTTGTCTTTATTTTACTCCCCTCTTCTCTCTCTCTCTCTCTCTCTCCTTCTCCAGTTCTTATTCCCCTCTATTTTCCTTTCATCCCCTTCGCTTCTTAACCACCTTTATCATCTTCTTCCTCCCTCTCTCCCCAACCTTCCTCATTCCCCTTTTCTCCTTTGCCTCTTTCATTCCCTCTCCTCCTCTCTCCTCCTTCTCTCCTTCGCACCTAACCTCATCTTCCTAAGGGGGGGCCTTATCTTTCATTTCTCCCCTACATCTCTCTCTCTCTTCTCTCCTCCCCCATCTCCCCTTATCATCATCCCCCATCAAGACCCCCATCAGGACCCGTACCTACCCCTTCTCCCTCCCTCACCCGTCATCTCCCCATCAAGACCCCCACCTACCCTCTCTCTCCCGTTCCCCCATCTCCCTCTCCTTCCCCCACCTCTCCCCCGTCATCTCCCCCCATCAAGACCCCCTGCCCCCACCCTCACCCGTCATCTCCCCATCAAGACCCTCCATACCCCATCTCCTCCCCCCACCTCCCTTCTCCCTCGCCCTCCCCATACCCATTCTCCTCCCCACCCCCTCTCCCCCGTCACCCCCATCCACCCCCCTCAAAAAAAAAAAAAAAAAAAAAAAAAAAAAAAAAAAAAACGCAATCCAAGCGAGACTCGTGGTGATAAATCTAAAAGCAAAATATATCCGTCAACTTCAAAATGCGTCAATAAACTCATGAATCCCTACGCAGACCGCAGGTGACACGGAAAAAAAAATAATTTATCGTCATGAGAACAATGGTGACGTCGGCATTCATGGCTGTCATGGGTGGGTGGGTGGGTGCCTGGGGGGTGGGGGTCGGTGGGTGGGTGGGAGAGGGGGTCGGTGGGTGGGTGGGGGATTGAAGAGGAGGGGGTAGGGAGGAGAGAGGGTATGGAAGGGGTGGAAGAAGAAAGAGGAGGGAAGGGAGTGAGAGAGGAGGGAGAAGAAAGAGAGGAAGGGGAAGGGGAAGGAGGGAAGGTGAGGAAAGGGTGGAAGAAGAAAGAGGGAGGAGGGGAGGGGTAGAGAGGAGGGAGGGTGAGGAAGGGGTGGAAGAAAGAAGGAGGGGGAGGGGAGGGGGAAGGGGTAGAGAGGAGGGAGAAGAAAGAGAGGGAGGGGGAAGGGGGAAGGAGGGGAAGGTGAGGAAAGGGAGGGAGAAGAAAGAGGAGGAGGAGGAGGGGGAAGGAGGGAGGGGGAGGAAGGGGAATGAGATGAAAGAGGAGGGGGAGGAAGGGGTGGGATAAGAGAGAGAAGGGGAAGGGCTAGAGAGGAGGGAGGGTTAGGAAGGGAGGGAGATGAAAGAGAAGGAGGAGGGGGTAGAGAGGTCTGAGAGTGAGGAAATAAAGGGGAAGTAAGAAGAGGGGAGGGAGTGGGAGGGAAGGAGGGG
>NC_091590.1:21248048-21250548 GCF_042767895.1 Penaeus vannamei | reverse complement strand
TCCAACAAGAATATCTGTTTCTTATCCAAAAGGCATCACGAATATCTATCTCTTAAATCTATTTCTTATCCAAAAGGCATCACAAATATCTATCTCTTAATTTTTTTTATCCAAAAGGCATCACAAATATCTATCTCTTAAATCTATTATTTATCCAAAAGGCATCACAAATATCTAACTCTTAAACCTTTTTTTTTCTTTTTATCCAAAAGGCATCACGAATATCTATCTCTTAAATCTAGTTTTTTAATCCAAAAGGCATTACAAATATATATCTCTTAATTTTTTTTTTCACAAAAGGCATCACAAATATCTATCTCTTAAATCTATTCTTATCCAAACAGCATCACAAATATCTAACTCTTAAATCTATCTTTTTTCTTTTTATCCAAAAGGCATCACAAATATCTATCTCTTCAATCTATTTTTATCCAAAAGCCATTACAAATATATAGATTCAAGAGATAGATATTTGTGATGTATTTTGGGAAAAAAAAGATTTTTTTTTTCCTAAAATACATCACAAATATCTATCTCTTGAATCCATTTTTTTCATCCAAAAGTCATCACAAATTTCTATCTCTTAAATCCATTTTTTAATATCCAAAAGGTATTACGTTATTTGTGCCATTTTATTGTTTGGGCGACACCCTGCATTTCGCCTTGCTCTCCGTTTTCTTTGTCAAGGTCACTGCACCCACCTGTTGTTCTTCCATTTTGTGTTGGGATTTCGGTCCGGAGGAAGGGAGGGAGAGAGAGAGAGAGAGAGAGAGAGAGAGAGAGAGAGAGGAAGGGAGGGAGGAAGGGAGGGAGAGAGAGAGAGAGAGAGAGAGAGAGAGAGAAAGAGAGAGAGAGCAAGAGAGAGAGAGAGAGAGTTAAAACTCTGATACGTTTTGAGACAAAAAAAAAAAAAAAAAGAGAGAGAGAGAGAGAGAAGGAGAGAGACTCCTCATCTCAAAGGGATGAGGTAACTTTATCCCTCTCTTAACAAGTCCATGTATGGGCTCACAATTCACATACAAAAGTTAGGCAAAATAACATTTAAAAATACATACACTACTTGAATTACAAAAATACAAGTATTCAAAGTTATTGGCTTACCTCTCGGTAAAGTATAGAACTTCTATCCTCATCCAGATAAGTCCTCTCCTGGGCTTACATAATCATATACGGTGCACATAAAATATAACATGTACGCAATATATAATCATAATCCTGGAGAAGAGATGAATCAATTGTTGAGTGGAATGTCTGTGTTTCAAGAGAATGATGCTTAACATACGTCAGTCATCTGCAGTAGGAGACATTTTAGTCTCCTACACACCTGTGCATATTTGCCAGGTATGTTTATGATTAAGGTGCAAATTGCCTGACCATTCTTAATCATCCATACAGCCTGTTCAGGTAAACGTGTTATCACTGCATTTCTATGTATCTGAAGTATAGAACACTGTAATATATCTTGTATCAATGTATGTGATCTAGGTAAACTACACACCCTGTATTCTTTTTCTTGTTCGCTTGTTTGAACGCTTAATTCCCAATTGTATTTATATCCAAGCCTGATCCTCATGTTCACACTGTCTTTCAATTTACTCTTGCCCTTCCCATAAGCAAAGTCTGTGTCCGTCGCTTGATGCATATAGTGTCTCACAGTATCGCTTTTCTTAATCGCTTCGCCCTTCCTGGCCTCGTCATAGTCAAACTATATACTCTTGATATTGCTCCTTGCCGGTTTAAGAGTCCGCATGCACTGTATGTTTACCTCATTCTCCCTGGTCGCCCCCTTGGCAGTCTCATCAACAGCTTCTTTAAAGGTGCCACCGGAGGGATCCACACGAATGTAATCACACGCCCCTGACCTCGCAACCCATGAGCTATCAAACGACACTCGCCAACTATGTGGTCAAACACAGGGTTCTTGCTGTTGAGTGAGTCCGGGGCTCCCCTGCTGTCCACAAAGAAGTAAGAATCCTTATTAATGATTTCAGTCTGTTTAAGCGCCGTCAGTATTGTCAATAGTTCAGCTTGAAGATATGTGATTACTCAGTCACATCCCAGTGCTTGTGGTGACCACTCCACCCCCAGTGCATTGTCTGATGATGACACCATACCCAGCTCTTCCATCAAGAGAGAGAGAGAGAGAGAGAGAGAGAGAGAGAGAGAGAGAGAGAGAGAGAGAGAGAGAGAGAGAGAGAGAGAGAGAGAGAGAGAGAGAGAGAGAGAGAGAGAGAGAGAGAGAGAGAGAGAGAGAGAGAGAGAGAGAGAGAGAGAGAGAGAGAGAGAGAGAGAGAGAGAGAGAGAGAGAGAGAGAGAGAGAGAGAGATGTAGATAGAAAGATAGAGAGATCGATCCATAGATAGATAGGCAGAGATAGAAAGCTAGACAGACAGATGTATAGAGGTGGAGATGGGTATAGAGATATGGTTAAAAAAAAAATAGTCAGATGGACAGATGAATATAAAAATAGATAGATAGATGGACAGATGAATATAAAGAT
>NC_091590.1:21205548-21220548 GCF_042767895.1 Penaeus vannamei | reverse complement strand
CAGAACTGTCACGATAAATCAGTGTTGTCTCAATATTTGCGATTAATAATTGGCAAAAATTCTTCCTCTCTGTCATCAGCTCAGGGTATTTTGTTGAATGAAAAAGAACGAAATGAAAAGAGACGAATATATATATTTTTTTTAACGAAGAGCTTTTTATGAATGTGATATTGAATGCTTCAAAAAAACGGGAATTGATAGATTTATATGATTTCAAATTGGAAAAAAAGGAAAGTTGTCAGTTATATACATCAGACTGACAAAGAAAATAATGAATAATAAGAATGATATTTGCTGTAGTAGTTGCAGCAGTAGTAGTAGCAGTAGTGGTTGTTTTAGTAGTAATGGTTGTTTTAGTAGTAACAATAATAGTAGTAGTAGTAGCAGTAAAAATTATAGTAGTAGCAGTAATAGTAGTTGTAGTAGCAGCAGGATTAGTAGTAATAGCAGTGGTAGTGGTGGTTTTTGTAGCAACAATAATAGTTGTAGTAATAATAACAATGTTAGTAATAATGATAATAGCAGTAGTAGCAGCCGCAGGAGTATTAGTAATAGAAGTAGTAGTAATAGTAATAGTAGCACTGAGAGTTGTAGTAGCAGTGGTGGATGCTGTACTAGTAATAGTAGTAATTGCAGCTGTAACAGTGGTAGTATTAATGATACTAGCAACCTCAACAGCAGTAGTAATAGCATTGCCGTCGTAGTGGCAGTAGTGTTTGTTGTAGTAGTAATGACAGTAGTAGTAATTTTAGCAGTGGTAGTAATAATGATACAAGCAGCAGTAATAGTAGTAGTAGGAGTAGAGGAAGCAGAAGTAATAGTAATAGTAGTAGTATTACTAATTATATCAATTCCTGGCAGTTCTCATGCTAATGTAATAACCTTCAATTCTTTTATATTTTCTATACTCTATCTTCCTCCTGTTCCCCTCGTCTTCTCCTATTTACCGTTACTTTCCTTATTGTCTGTGTCATTCGTTCTCTCTTTTATTCTGTCTCTTGTTCCCATAATAATTTGCTTTTTCGTCATATCACTTTGTTTCTAATCTCTTTTTTCTTGTTTTCTTTACCCTACTTTTCTTGTTCTTATGTTTACTCTTATTCTCATTCTTTCTATTATTCTTATTCTCTTCCTTATTCCTATTTTCATTCTTACTGTTATTCTTATTCTAACTATTCTCATTCTTATTGTTATTGTTATTGTTATTATTAGTATAATCATTATTATTATGATTTTATTATTATTGTTATTATTATTATTATTGTTGTTGTTATTATTATTATTATTATCATTATTATTATTATTATTATTATTATTATTATTATTATTATTATTATTATTATTATTATTATTATTATTATTATTATTATTATTGTTATTATTATTATTATTATTATTATTATTATTATTATTATTATTATTATTATTATTATTATTATTATTATCATTATTATCATTGTTATCATCATCATTATTATTATTATCATTACTATTATTATTATTATCATTATTACTATTATTATCATAATTATTATTATCATTACTATTCTTATTATTACTTTTCTTATTATTCTCATTCTTATTCTCATCCTTCTCCTTCGTCATCTCCTTGTGTATTGGGTCGCGCGATGGCGGTCAGTAGGTTGCCAAGTCCCATAAAAAGATAATGATAGCGGTAGTAATGCTATCATCATCTTCATCGTGATCACTGCTATTGGCGATGATGATTATGGTGATAAGTAATGGTAGTGATGATCTTGTGTTATTGTTGACCGACAAACATACACACACACACACATACTCATCCACATATATATATATATATACATGTACAAGTATATCTATATCTATCTATCTGTCTATCTATCTATCTATCTATCTATCTATCTATCTATCTATCTATCTATCTATCTATCTATCTATATATATATATATATATATATATATATATATATATATACATATATGTATATATATGTATGTATATATATATATATATATATATATATATATATAGATATAGATAGATAGATAGATAGATAGATAGATAGATAGATAGATAGATAGATAGAGAGAGAGAGAGTAAGACAGAGAGAGATAGAGATAGATAGATAGATAGATAGAGAGAGAGAGAGAGAGAGAGAGAGAGAGAGAGAGAGAGAGAGAGAGAGAGAGAGAGAGAGAAAGTGAGAAAGATTGTATGCGTGAGTGTGTGTGCTTATGCGTTCATACGTATAATTTTGTATGTCAGCGCTGATGTCCAGGACAGGCATCCCTAAAATACGAAAACCTACATCAAACTCCTCTCTTTTCACACACACACACACACACACACACACACACACACACACACACACACACACACACACACACACACACACACACACACACACACACACACACACACAAACACACACACACACACGCACACACACACACACATGCAAATACACGGACATATGCAGTGATATCCAGTTTAATACGTACAAAGTGTGTATACATCAGACTGCACACACTATACAAGAGAAATACATTATAAAAGCATACAAATAAAATATGCAACTCGTTCAAAATAATACAAACACAATATGCAGTCAAATCAATACAATATAAATACACGATATACAATTTGGCCATTCCAATGCATTTATGATACTTGATCAAATTAGCACATACGAATCATACAATCATTCTAAGCCAAATAAGCGAATCTAATACACTAATGTACATGAGACCCATCAAACTCACACAGAACACACATCCACGCCCATCAAATACACACACAATAGACACCCTGTCCAATTCGATACACACGGTACACATCCAGGCCCACCAAACACACACACACATTACACACGTACACGTTAACCCATTCCACATACATAGCATGCACCTGGTTACTTTTTTTTTTTTTTTTTTTTTTTTTTGCACCGAAATAAGGAAGTCCAGACGAAGAGAGAGAGAGAGAGAGAGAGAGAGAGAGAGAGAGAGAGAGAGAGAGAGAGAGAGAGAGAGAGAGAGAGAGAGTGAGAGAGAGAGAGAGAGAGAGAGAGAGAGAGAGAGAGAGAGAGAGAGAGAGAGAGAGAGAGAGAGAGAGAGAGAGAGACAGAGAGAGAGACGGAAAAAAGAGAGAGAGGAGAGAGACAGACAAAGAGAAAGAGAGAGAGAGAGAGACAGAGAGGGGGAAGAGAGAGAGAGAGAGAGAGAGAGAGAGAGAGAGAGAGAGAGAGAGAGAGAGGGAGAGAGAGAGAGAGAGAGAGAGAGAGAGAGAGAGAGAGAGAGGGGGGGGGAAAGAGAGAGAAAGAGAGAGAGTGAGAGAGACAAAGACAGTGACAGAGAGAAAGAGAGAGAGAAAAAAACAGACAGAGACAAAGAGAAAGACAGAGAGAGAGAAAGACAAAAAGAAACAAAGACAGAGAGAGAGAAATAAATAAAGAGAGCAAGAGAGAGAGAGTCCGAACCAGCCCGACGACCGGAGCCGATGACACAGCAGGACTCACGCCCAGCGACCTCAGCCAAGAGTCTAGCCGTCACCTGCGGGCGTGCGGGCGGGATCGGCGTCCGTGGGCGGGGCTGTCCGACGGAGAACCTCACATTACATCCCAAAGTCGGCAGAGGTTGTTAGAGCGCACAGGGAACGGGGGTTCAAGTGGCGTGAGAAAGGGGGCGAGAGGGAGAGAAAGGGAAGAGAGAATAGAGAAAGGGGAGAGAGAGAGAGAGAGGAAAAGAGAGATGAGCGGAAGGGAAGAGAGATAGAAAAAGAGAGAAGAGAGAGAGGAGAGACAGGGAAGAGAGAGAGAGAGGAAAAGAGAGAAGAGCGGAAAGGAAGAGAGAAGAGAGAATTGGAAGAGAGATAGGAAGAGAGAGATGAATGAAAGGGAAGAGAGAATAGAGAAAGGGGAGAGAGAGAGAGGAAAAGAGAGAAGAGCGGAAGGGAAGAAAGACAGGAGAGAATGGGAAGAGAGATAGGAAGAGAGAGAGGAAAATAGAGAGGAGTGGAAAGGAAGAGAGAGAGAGCGGAGAGAACGGGAAGAGAGATAGGAATATAGAGAGGAGTGGAAGAGAACGAAGAGAGAGGGAAAGGAGAGGAGAAGAGATAAAGGAAAGGGGAAAATGGGAAGGGGAGAGAAAAAGAAAGAGTAGAAGGAAAGGAAGGGAAGAGAAATGAAAAGAGTGAGAAGAGGAAAGAGTTGAAGGGAAAGGAGAGAGAAGGAAAGGATGATGAAGGATGTGGAGAGGGGAAGGAGTAAAGAAGAAGGGAGAAAAGGGAGATAGGAAAGGTAGAGAAATGGAGTGAGAGAGGAGTGAAGAGAGAGAAAGGAAGGGAAGAGAGGAAGAGAAAGAAAGGGAAAGGAGAAAAAAGGAGGAAAGAGAAAGAGAGAGTGGAAGGAGGAGATACGAAAGGGACATAAGAAGGTCGAGATGGAAAGAGGAGAAAAGAAATAGATAGAAAAGGGGAAGGGAAAGGCGAAGGAGATAAAGAGAAGAGAGTGAAATGGAAGGGAGAGAAAGGTAATGGAGAGAAGAAAGATAGAGAAGAAAGAGGAGAAAGGGATGAGATAGAAGAAGAAAGATAGGAAGGGAGATAAAGGAAAGAAAGAGACGAAGGAAGAAAGAGAGGGAAGGAGATAAAGGGAAGAAAGAAGAGAAGGAAGAGAAAGGGGACGAAAAAACAGGGAAATGAGAGAGGAAAGTATAGAGAGAAGAAATGAGAGGGAGAAGGGGTTAGGTTGAGAATGTTGAGACGAAAGGAGAATAAGAGAGAAAAACAATGGACCGTGAGTGTGCAGAGACATAATGAAAGAAGAGACAGGAAAGGAAGATGGAATAAAGGAGAAAGACAGAGGAAAGGGGTAGAGAGAAGAAATGAGAGAGAGAAGGGATTAGCTTGAGAATGTTGAGACGAAAGGAGAATAAGAGAGAAAAATGGATCGTGAGAGACATACGAAAGGGGAGACAGGAAAGGAAGATAGAGAAAGAGAAAGACAGAGAGAGGAGGAGAGAAAAAAGAGAGCATGAAAGAGCGAGAGAGGAAGAGAGACAATGAGTAGAGAGTATGTGAAAGAAAATGGGGGATAGAAGGAGAGCGAATGACGTAGAGAGGAGAATAAGCGAAATAGAGAGAGTATGAAAGAGAGATGTAGATGTAGAGAAAGAGTGACGTAGATCGACACGAAAGAGAGGAAGGAAGCGAGAGAGAGAGGGTGGGGAGAGAGAGAAAGAGAGAGAGAGAGAGAGAGAGAGAGAGAGAGAGAGAGAGAGAGAGAGAGAGAGAGAGAGAGAGAGAGAGAGAGAGAGAGAAGAGAGAGAGAGAGAGGGAGAGAGAGAGAGAGAGAGAGAGAGAGAGAGGGAGAGAGAGAGATTGACAGAGAGAGAGAGAGAGAGAATGAGAGAGAGACAGAAACAGAGACCGAGACACAAACAAACAGACAGACAAACAAACAAACAGACAGAGAGACAGAAAGACAGACAAACATACAGACAGACAGACAGACAGAAAGACAGACAGGCAGAGAATGGAAGAAGAGCCCACACAGCGGCCCAACAAAACAAACTGCAATAACAACAATAACAGAACAAAAATTAGTTGAAATATCCCCTTGCAATATTTTTGTTTTGTTTCATTTCATTCGAAAAAGGAAAAGTATTTATCCAAACGTAAAAAAGAACCTCCCTTAACCGAACAAGGACATGCAACAACAATAAAAAAGAAAAAGAACAACAAAAAATACTTCGTAAAGCGGACACGGAGTTGACCTTGTAGAATGTGACCACAACCCCCCCCCCTCTCCACCCCCTTCTCCCGTCCCTGGGTCACCCTCCATGCCCCTTCCCCCTACCCCTTCTCCCTCCTCCGTATCTCTGGTCACCCTCCATGCCCCTTCCCCCTACCCCTTCACCCTCCTCCGTATCTCTGGTCAGCCTCCTTGCCCCTTACCTTCTCTCCCCTTAGTGCCCTAGGTCACCCTTCCCCTCTTCCCCCTCTCACTCCCTTACCGCAGGTCAGCCTCCAAACCCCTTCCCCTTCCCCCCTCAAGTACTCCAGATCCCTTTCTATGCCTTCTTCCTTCCCTTCACCTCCCCTTCCTTCCTCCCCCCTAGTACTCCTCCCTCCCTTTCCTCCTCCTTCCCTTCACCTCCCCTTCCCCCCTCTCCCCACCCTCCCCTCTCTAGTACTCGAGGTCCCCCTCTATGCCTCTTTCCCTTCTCCTCCTTCCCCTTTCACCTCCCCTTCCTCCCTCCCCATCATCCTTCCCTTCCCCTCTCCCTCCCCCTAGTACTCGAGGTCCCCATCTGTGCCTCTTCCCTTCACCTCCCCTTCCCCCTCCTCCCTCCCTCCCCCTTCTCCCCCTCCTTCCCTCCCTCCCCCTCCCCCTCCCCCCTCCCGCTCCCCCTCCCCCTCCCCCCCTCCCCCCTCCCCATAGTACTCCTCTCCCTCCCCCTCCCTCCCCTCCTCCCCCTCCTCCCCTCCTCCCCCTCCTCCTCCCGTCTCTACCACGAGCAGGTGTGAAGGGTTATGTAATTAAGGCGACGCACCTGCAAGACATGGTTTCAAGGAAGTCGAGACAGGGTCTGTGTCGCACCTGCCTTCCTCCTTTCGCATTTCCCACTTTCTATTTTTTTTTGGCTCTGTCCTTGTCTGTTTGTCTGTCTGTCTGTCTGTTTCTCTCTCTCAATCTTTCTCTCTCTTCTATCTTCTCTTGTCTTCTCTCTCTCTTCTCTCTTCTCTTCTCTCTCTCTCTCTCTCTCTCTCTCTCTCTCTCTCTCTCTCTCTCTCTCTCTCTCTCTCTCTCATTCTCTCCTCTCTCTCTCTCTCATTCTCTCTCTCTCTCTGTTCTCTCTCTTTCTCGCTCTCTCTGTCTTGCTCTCTCTCTCTCTCTCTCTCTCTCTCTCTCTCTCTCTCCTCTTGTCTTCTCTCTCTTCTCTCTCTTCTCTCTTATGTCTCTCTCTCTCTCTCTCTCTCTCTATCTATCTATATCTATCTATCTATCTATCTATCTGCGTGTGTGTTTGTGAATCTTTCTTATTAATTATCTGTCAATCTCCTTACTAACCTATCTATCTATATATCTATCTATCTGCTTACACACACACTCACGCGGACTCGCTCGAACTTACAAGCTGATGAAAGAGCGAGAGATAGATAGATAGATAGATAGATAGAGAGAGAGAGAGAGAGAGAGAGAGAGAGAGAGAGAGAAAGAGAGAGAGAAATGAGAAAAGTGAAAAAAAAAAAAATAGAAATGATAATAATCAGTTTACATCAACCCTTTACCCCCCACCCAACCACCCACGTACTCCTCCCACCCCGAAGATACCCCCCAACCCCCACATAGAACCCCATCTCCCTTCCCCCCATCCCCCCCGCTTCCCTCCTTACCCCAAAATACCCCATCCCCACCCCCCCACCATAAAGAGACCCCATCTCCCCTCCCCCCATCCCCCCGTTTCCCTCCCTCCCCCCAAGATACCCCCATCCCCACCCCCCACAAAGTACCCTATCTCCCTCCCCCCACCCCCCCCCCAAGATACCCCATCCCCCCCCACAAAGTACCCTATCTCCCCTCCCTCCCCCCTCCCCCCGCTTCCCTCCCTCCCGACCGCCTAACTTAACAACTAAACCCAATTAGAAAGTATAAGCAAAATCAGAACTCATAAGATTGGCTAATCCCGCGCCATATCCCAGCCAATTGCCATATATGGGCTTATTACGCTAATGTATTACGGGAAACGAGGGAGGGAGGGGGGGGGGGTAATTGAGGGAGAAAGAAGGGGATGAGGGGAGGAGGAGGAGGGGAGATAGAGGGGTAGCCAGGGAAGGGATGGTATGGAGAGAGGGAGAGAGCGAGCGAGAGAGAGAGAGATGAAGAGAGAGAGAGAGAGAGAAGGGAGACGGACAGAGAGAGAGGGGGGAGACAGAGAGAGAGAGAGAGAAAGAGACAGAGACAGAAAGAGAGAATGAGAATAGACAGACGGACAAAAATCAGATAGACAGACAGACAGACAGACACAAAGGAGGGGAGAAAGACGAGGATTAATGCTCCACGGAGATAAGGGGAGTGCGAGAGGGGGAAACGGGAGAAATTAAGGGTTATAAAAGGGAGCTTAACCATAGAAAACGGGAACACAAAACACACAAACAGAGGGGCGGCATCAAAGTGATATGTAAATACAACGTAAAAAAACGGCATCAGTCGGGCTGTTGCTTCATTAGAGAGCAACAGGAGGAGGGTAATAATAAAGAAGAAGGCAGATGGGCTGTCGTTTCGGATGAATTATTGTGTTAGATGAAAGCAGTCATACCGAACGGTTTCTGATACTGTTATTGGGATCAGTTGACAGGCGTGTGTTTGTTGTTTTATTTCTCTCTCTTCTTTGTTTATTTGTCCTTTATTATCTTTCCCTCTCTCTTTTTTTTTCTCTCTAATGCCATTTGTCCTTTTATATGTCTTTTTTATTAACACACACGATCATAAACGCACATATACAAACACATACACATACACACATACACACACACACACAAATACAAACATAAACTTGCACAACCACTCTCAAAACACACACACACACTCCTACAAACACACAATAACACACACACACACACATACACACACACACACACACTCCTACAAACACACACACACACACACACACACGCTTACAAGAACACTCTCACAAACATTCGCAATTGCAGTCACATACAAAAGAACACATTTGTTTGCCTGTTTTCGTAAGACAGGAGCAGCAATGTTATCTTTGACGATAGCCACATCAGGAAAAATACTGGTTTTCTGATGTTGTCTGAGAGAGAGAGATAGATAGATAGATAGATAGATAGATAGAGAGAGAGAGAGAGAGAGAGAGAGAGAGAGAGAGAGAGAGAGAGAGAGAGAGAGAGAGAGAGAGAGAGAGAGGGAGAGAGAGAGAGAGAGAGAGAGAGAGGGAGGGAGAGAGAGAAAGACAGATAGGCAGATGCCCATAAGAAATAAGCAATTTATTAAAAAGCGAATATATGTGTCAGACAGTCTGTCTCTCTATCTATCTATCTCTATCTATCTATCTATCTGTGTGTGTGTGTGTGTCTGTCTGACTGTCTGTCTGACCCGTCTAGTTCGGAAATACAATCAACTCTTAGACATTTAAAAAACACCCCCCTTATATTAATCCACATTCGGAGTCTAGAATAATTCCCATGATCATCCACATATTGGTATACCGAAGAGGACCTCCATTTTTAACGCAACGAGCCTATAATTGATACGTAGGTTCATGACAGGTATCAATTACTTTCCTTTTTTATATGTGAACTGGACTGACTAAATCAATCCATAAAACCGGGCCCGTCAGTTACTGATTTATGGATGATGTCCAATTAGTTTTATGCTATTTTTGCGGCATTTTGCGAGAGGGAAATAAAGAAGGACGGGGTGGGGGTGGGGGTGAGAGGGACGGGAAATAATTTATAGAGAAAGAGAGAGGGAGAAATACAGAGAAAGAGTGGGAGAAAGTGAGAAGGAGAGAGAGGGGGGGTAGAGGAAGAGGGAGAGCAAAAGAGAGGAGAGTGAGAGGAGAGAGGAGAGAGAGGGAGGGGGGATGGGGGTAGAGGAGAGAGAGAGAGAGAGAGGGGGGAGTGGGAGAGACAGACAGACAGAGAGAGAAAGAGAGAGAGAGAGAGAGAGAGAGAGAGAGAGAGAGAGAGAGAGAGAGAGAGAGAGAGAGAGAGAGAAAGGGCGACAGCGAGAGCAAGAACGAGAGCGAGAGCGAGAGAGCGAGAGAGCGAGAGAGAGAGAGAGAGAAAGAGAGATAGAGAGAAAGAGAGAGATAGAGAGAGAAAAACAGACAGATAGACAGAGACGCGAATGAACGAAAACCGAACAGAGAACGCAAAAGAAGAACAAAAAAGACGAAAGCAAAGAACACGAAGATAAAAGAACACCACATGTCATTTACTCTCTCATAAAACAAGTTATTGCCTAACTCCTTCCTCACAAAAGATATGCTTGATATAAAAAACAAATACAATTTATCTTTAAGCAAATGGAAACCTCTTAATTAAATCTTCATTACAGTTTCATAACCTCTATTAACAGTGCATTTAACTATGTCACAAGAACTGATATAAGTGTGCCTCGAGAGTGCCTTCGAAATGATTAATGAAAAGATTAAGCAATGTATATCATAATGACCCAAGAATTGTGGGTAATTAGTGAAATGAATTACTATTTTACTGAGAAATTGCAATTGAGTCGAGTTGAAGATAAAGTTGTTGGCAATAGCTGTCTGTGTTTACTTGCAAAAAATATACATTATAATGATTATGAGAAAAGTGCAAAGATTGGACAACGAAAGAGAATGGTAATAAAAAGGAGAAGAAAAAAGGTTGAAATGCTAACTTGAAGAAGAGGGACGAGGGGAGAGATAAAGATGACAGACAAAGAGGCGATAAGAATGACTATGAAGAGGGGGTAAATCTGGGAAAAGTGATCATCAAAAAGGGAGGGGAGAGGGGAAGGAGGAGGGAAAGGGGGAGGGGAGAGGGGAAGGAGGCAGAGGAGGGGAGACGGGGAGGAGTCTGAGGAGGGGAGAGGGGGAGAGGGGAAAAAGAGAAGGGGAGGAGTCAGAGGAGGGGAGAGGGGAAGAGGGGAAGGAGGCAGGGGAGGGGTGGAGAGGAGGGAGGAAAGCAGTGGGGCAGACGAGAGTTGAGGGGGAGAGGGTAAGGAGACGGAAAGGGGAGAAGAGGAGAAGGAGAGAGGTAGGAGGAAGTGATGGGAGAGGGAAAGGAGGAGAGGGGAGGGGAGAATGGAAGGAGGTAGATAAGGGAAAAAGGGAAGGAGGAGAGGGGAGGGATGCGGGTTTGAGGGGAAGGAGGCGAGGGGAAGGGGGAGGAGGGGAGGAGAGGGGAGAGGGAGAGGGGAAGGGGAACAAACCACAGGGACTCCTAAATCTACCTCGGATCATCATTAAGCTCCCTTCTCCCCTCTTTTCTCCTCTCGACCCCCTCGCTCGCTCTTTTCTTCCCCTCTCGCCTATCTCTCCTATCCTTCGTGTTCCCTTTTTATCCCCTGTCTCATCTCTCATTCCTCCATTCCCTGTTTCTCATTGCTCGCGTCTCCCTTCTCCCTCTTTTCCTATTTTTCTCTCTGTCTCCTCTTCCTCTCTCTACCCTCCTTCTTTCTTTGTACTTATTTTTTCTTTCATACCTAAGTTGTTTTTTCTTCTTTCCTTTCTCTCTCTCTCTCTTCTCTCTCTCTCTCTCTCTCTCTCTCTCTCTCTCTCTCTCTCTCTCTCTCTCTGTCTCTCTCTCTCTCTCTCTCTGTCTCTCTCTCTCTCTCTCTCTCTCTCTCTCTCTCTCTCTCTCTCTCTCTCTCTCTCTCTCTCTCTCTCTCTCTCTCGCTCTCTCTCTTTCTCTCTCTCTCTCTGTCTCTCCTCTTATCTATATCCTTTCCTCTTTCTTTTGCCTCGCTCTCTCTCTTCCTTCCTCCCTTCTATCCTTTTTTATTATCCAACTCTTCTCTTCATTTTTACTCTACACTTCTTCTCTCCTCCTCTTCCCTTATTCCCGGTTTTTCTTCCGTGTCCCTTTCTTTCACATGATCCTCTACTTCGCTTCATCTTCCTTCCATCTTCTTGTTCTCTCTTCTCCGTGTCCTCCTCTTCTCTCCATCTTCTAATCTCCTTTCCTTTCTTCTCTCTTCGTTTCTTTCTCTCTCTCTTCCTTCTTTCTCCTTTCCTCTCTTCCACCTTGTCCTCTCTCCTTCCCTCTCCAACTCCCCTATTTCTTCACTCGTCTCATGTCATTTCCCTTCCTCCCTTCGCTTAACTCTGCTTCTTATCTCCTTCCTCTTCCTCTCTCTTTCTCCCTCACTTCCCCCACTCTCCTTCCTCACTCTTATCCCTCACTCACCCTCACCCTAATATCTCCCTTCCCTCCCCTCCAATCCCCCACTCTCTCCTCATCTACCTTCCCTTTCTCCCTTCCCTTCCTTCCCTCTCTCTCCCTTCCCTTCCCTTCCCTCTCTCCCTTCCCTTCCCTTCCTTCCTCTCCCTTCACTCACCTCTCTTCCTCCCTCACTCTCATCACCTCCCCTTTCCCTCCCTCCTCTCCCCCCCTCCCTTCCCTCCCTTCCTCTCCTCCCACTCTCTCTTCCCTCTCCTCCCCCTCCCTCCCCTTCCCCTTTCCCCTTCCTCCTCCCCTCGCACTCTCCCTCTCTTCCTCTCCCTCCCCTCCCTCCTCTCCCCACCCCCTTCCTCACTCCCTCTTCCTTCCCTCCCTCCCTCCCTCCTCCCCACCCCCTTCCTCACTCCTTCCTCTTCCTTCCCTCTCCTCACCTCCTCTCCCCACCCCCTTCCCTCACTCCTCTTCCTCTCCCTCCTCTCCCTCCCTCTCCCATCCCCCTTCCTCACTCTTTCTTCCTTCCCCTCCCTTCCCTCCTCTTCCTCCACCACCCTTCCTCACTCCTCTTCCTCTCCCTCCCTCCCCTCCCTCCTCTCCCCATCCTTCCTTTCCTCACTCCTCTTCCCTTCCCTCCCTTCCATTCCTCTCCTCCTCTCACTGCTCTCTCTTCCTCTCCCTCCCTTCCCCTCCTCTCCCCACCCCCTTCCTCACTCCTCTCTTCCCTTTCCTCCCTCCCTCCCTCCTCTCCCCACCCCTTCCTCACTCCTCCTCTTCCTTTTCCCCTCCCTTCCCTTCCTCTCCCCACCCCTTCCTCACTCCTCTTCCTCTCCTCTCTTCCTCACCTCCCCCACTCCACCCCCACTCCCCCCACCCCCACCCCCACTCCCCACCCCCACCCCATCATCAAGCGAACAGCCAGATTCCCCATGACGGTTGCAGTAACTCCATCCCCATTTGCGTAGACAACAAGTTACTTTATGTTCCATCGCGGTAAGTTCGGGCTCCGTAAAGACCATGGGATAACCTCCTTGATGTTATGTATTTTTCTTTCTTTTTTTCTTTTTTTTTTCTTTTTTTTTCTTGTCTTCGGGGTTATTTTTCGTTTGGAAATGGGGGGGGGGGGGAGGAGGGAGGAGAGGGAGGAGGGGGAGGTATATGCAATTATTATTTTTTTCTATTATTTTTTTTTTCAATTATATTTTTTTCTTCTCGTCTTTGGGGGTTGTTTTTCGTTTGGAAAATGGGAGAGGGGAGGATGGGGAAGGAGAGGAGAGGGAGTATATGCAATTATTTTTTTTTTTTTTATTATTATTATTTTTTATTATTATTATTTTTCTTTCTTCTCGTCTTTGGGGTTGTTTTTTCGTTTGGAAATGGTGGGGGGAGGAAAGGGGGAGGAGAGGGAGGTATATGCAATTATTATTTTTTCTATTTTTTCTCGTCTTTGGGGTTGTTTTTCGTTTGGAAATGGGGGGGGAGGTGAGGAGGGGGAGGGAGGGAGAGGTATATGCAATTATTTGTTTTTTATTTTTTATTTATTATTTTTTGTGTTTTTTTTGTTATTGTTTGGTTTCTTGTTGTTCTTCGTTTGGTATTTGTTCATTTATCCGAATGTTAGTGCGTTTGTCTGTCTTTACATCGCAGTCTGTCTGTGTTTGTTTGTCTATATACTTACTTTCACTATCATGATTGTCTAGCATATATATATATATATATATATATATATATATATATATATATATATATATATATATATATATATATATATATATATATATATATATATATATATACATATATATGTATATACATACATATATATAGATAGATACATAGATAGATAGAGAGATAGAGAGAGAAATAGATAGATAGATAGATGGATAGATAGATAGATATAGATATATATTTATATATATTTATATATATATATATATATATATATATATATATATATATATATATATATATATATATATATATATGTATATATATATATATATATATATATATATATATATATATATATATATATATATATATATATATATATATATATATATATATATGTATATGTATGTATATATATATACATATATATATATATATATATATATATATATATATATATATATATATATATATATATATATATATATATATATATATATATATATATATATGTATATGTATATATATATATATATATATATACATATATACATATATATATAAATATATATATACATATATATATACATATATATATATATATATATTTATATACACATATATATATATACATTTGTGTGTGTGTGTGTGCATATAATTATATGTGTATACATACATATATATATATATACATTTATATATATATATATGCATATAATTATATATATATATATATATATATATATATATATATATATATATATATATATATATATATATAAACACACACTATCTATCTATCTCTGTCTCACTATATATATATATATATATATATATATATATATATATATATATATATATATATATATATATATAAACACACTAACTCTCTATCTATCTCTGTCTCTCTCACTAACTCACTTTTACTCTCTCTCTCTCTCTCTCTCTCTCTCTCTCTCTCTCTCTCTCTCTCTCTCTCTCTCTCTCTCTCCCTCTCTCTCTCTCTCTCTCTCTCTCTCTCTCTCTCCCTTCTCTCCTCCCTCCCACTCTCCCCCCTTCTCATTCAAAAGATAAAGACCAAAACACCATAATCAGAATGCCTCGGTCTGGCAACCTCACTCTACATTCACCCTACACCCAAGGCCGCAGCTGCACCCTGAGCAGGCGGAGGGTGAGAAGGGACAAGCACCTGCTTAATTATAAAGTTGCCAAGGTAAGGGGGAACAGGTTGAGACAAAGCCAAAAAGGGTGATATTTCATTCAGGGAGAAGCTGAACGGGTGGTGGGGAGGGAGGGGGGGGGGAGAGAGGGAGGGGGTTAAGGGAGGGAGGGAATTACTGGAGGAGGGAGGGAGGGGAGAAGGATGGGAGGGGAGAGGAGGGAAGAAAGGAGGAGGGTGGGAGGGCAGGAGGGAGGGAGGAGGGGAGGGAGAG
>NC_091590.1:21173048-21178048 GCF_042767895.1 Penaeus vannamei | reverse complement strand
TCTTTCTCCTTTCTGTCTTATTCTCTCTCTCTTTCTTTTTCTCTCCTATTTCCTTTTCTCTTCCAATCTTGTTCTTCTATCCTTCTATTCTTTTTCTCTCCTTCTACTTCCCTTTCTCTTCCAATCTTGCCCTTCTATCCTTCTATTCTCTTCCTCCTTTCTGTCTTATTCTCTCTCTCTTTCTGGCGGCTTTTCAAGAACAGCTGATCAAAGGCACTTCGCATTCCGTCCGCGAAGAAAAGCGGGAATTAGCATCTTGTCGATCGATCGTCTTTAGGTCTTTATTCCTTTATTTCTCTCTCTGTCTCTCTGTCTCTTTGTCTGTCTGTATGTGTGTGTGTGTGTCTGTCTCTTTCTGTCTGTCTGTCTGGCTGGCTGGCTGGCTGGCTCTCTCTGTCTGTTTGTCTGTCTGTCTCTTTCTCTCTCTCTCTCTCTATCTCCCTCTCTTTTTCTCTCTCTGTCTCTCTGTCTCTCTCTCTCTCTCCCTCTGTGTGTCTCTCTCTCTCTCTCTCTTTCTCTGTGTGTCTGTCTGTCTCTGTCTCTCTCTCTCTCTGTCTGTCTGTCTCTTTCTCTCCTCCCTTCTCTCTGTCTCTGTCTGTCTGTCTGTCTGTCTCTCTCTGTCTGTCTCTGTCTCTGATTGTCTCTGTGTCTGTCTGTGTGTCTCTGTCTCTCTTTGTCTGTCTGTCTGTCTCTGTCTCTCTGTATCTGTCTCTGTCTCTGTCTCTCTTTGTCTGTTTCTCTCTCTCTCCGTCTCTCTCTCTCTATCTATCTATCTATCTATCTATCTATCTATCTATCTGTCTGTCTATCTATCTATCTATCTCTCTCTCTCTCTCTCTCCCCTCTCTCTCACACTCTCTCGCTCTTTCTCTCTCCCTCTCACTCTCTCTCACCCTCCCTAAACCTCCTCCCTCCCTCCCTCCCTCCCTCCCTCTCTCCTTCCCTCCCTCCCTCCCTCCCTCCCTCCCTTTCCCCCTCCTCCCCTCCCGTCTTCCCTCCTTTAAGTTGCTCTATAGAAACCAGTGTCTTTCAAGTATGTTGCCTTGAATAATAGAGAAAGGAGAGGGGGGACTATGGGCGGGGGGGGGGGGATTTGACTAAGAAAAGATTAAGACAAACTGTTTTTTTTCTGAGTTATTCTAATGCTAATTAGTTTCCTATCTGTTTCTTTTGTATGTTTCTCTATTTATTCTTATCAATTTTTCATCGTATTCATTGCTGTCTGTTATAGAAATTGTATATATAATTGAAGGCAAAATTTGGAGATGTAATATCATCACTATCATTATGGTCATTATTATAAAATATAATCATTATCATCATTATCCTTATTAAAGTTATCCTTATTAATATTACCATTATCATCATTACCATTAGCCTTATGATTATTACTATTATCATTGTTATTTCTTGTATTGTCATTCATTCATTGTATTGTTTCTTGTCTTTGTGATCATTATTACCTCCACCATTAACATCACCAGTCCAGTGATGAATATCACGAGAGAGAGAGAGAGAGAGAGAGAGAGAGAGAGAGAGAGTGAGAGAGAGAGCGAGAGAGAGAGAGAGAGAGAGAGAGAGAGAGAGAGAGAGAGAGAGAGAGAGAGAGAGAGAGAGAGAGAGAGAGAGAGTGTGTGTGTGTGTGTGTGTGTCTATATATATATGTATATATATATATATATATATATATATATATATATATATATATATATATATATATATATATATATATAATATAAGAGTAATAACAACTGTACTGATGATATATATTATCATTATAATAACAATCCTTTAATGATGACAATAACGATAATGATAGTAATAAAATTATAATGATAATGACAATGATAATGATAACAATAATAACAATGACAGTGATGTAATAATAGTAATTATAAGAGAGAGAGAGTGAGAGTGAGAGAGAGAGAGAGAGAGAGAGAGAGAGAGAGAGAGAGAGAGAGAGAGAGAGAGAGAGAGAGAGAGAGAGAGAGAGAGAGAGAGAGAGAGAGAGAGAGAGAGAGAGAGAGAGAGAGAGAGAGGAGGAGGGGGAGGCGAAGAGAGAGAGAGACGAACCCTCACCACTAACCTCCTCCCCCTCCCCCACTCCCCAAGCAACCTCGCAAGCACTAAGTAAACAAGAAAACTCAAAGCACCCACCCCCTCCCCCTCCCCCTCCCTCCCTCACCTCCCTACCCTCCATCCACTGCCCCACCCCTCCCTCTCCCCCCTTACCCTCCCCGTCCCTACCCTCACCCTCTACCCCACCCCCTCCCCCTTCCCTACCCTCCACCCAGTACTCCTTCCCCTCCCCATCTCCCCTCACCTCCCCATCCCCCCATCCCCTGTCACCCCCCTCAACTCCCCACCTTCTACCCCTCCCCCTTCCTCCCCCTTCCACCCCCCGTCACCCCCTCAACTCCCCACCTTCTACCCTCCCCCTTCACCTTCCTATCCCTCACCTCCCCACCTTTACCCCCACCCCCTTCACCTTACCACCCACACCTCTTCACCTCCCCACCCCTCACCTCCCCACCTTCACCCCAATCTCACTCCCCCCTCACTTCCCCACCCCCTCACTCCCCCCCTCACCTCCCCACCCCACCTCACCTCTCCACCTTCACCCCCTCCCCCTTCACCCCCTCCCCCCCCCCCCCTTCCCGACAGATTAGGTGTCCACAAATTTGTTTAATGAAAACTATCTCTTCGCCAACCGGGGTGTCACGCGGGATCTCGGTCGGAGGGCGGCGGCGGGCGGGGGGGCGGGCGTGGGGGGGGGGGCAGGTGAATAAGTGGGGGGGGGGTGAATGGGCGAGGGAGGGTGAATGTGAGTGGGGGGTAGGGTGAATGGGAATGGGGGGAGGGTGAATGGGAGTGGGGGAGAAGTGGGGTGAATGGGAGTGGGAGTGGGAGTGGGGGGAGAGGGTGAATGGGCGGGGGAAGGTGATTGGGTGGGGGAGGGTGAAGGGGAGTGGGGGGAAGGGTGAATGGGAATGGGGGAGTGGGTGAGTGGGAGTGGGAGTGGGAGTTGGGAGGAGGGTGAATGGGCGGGGAAGGTGATTGGTGGGGGGGGGTGAAGGGAGTGGGGGAAGGGTGAATGGGAATGGGGGTGGGTGAGTGGGAGTGGAGGGGGGCAGGGAGGTGATTGGGAGTGGGGGGAAGGGTGAATGGGAATGGGGGGAAGGGTGAATGGGCGGGGGAAGGGGGAATGGGAGTGGGGGTGGGGAGGGTGAATGGGCGGGAGGGTGGGTGAGTGGGAGTGGGGGTGGGGTGAATGGGCGGGTGTGTGTGTGAATGGGTAGGTCGAGGGTGAATGGGAGTGGGGGGAAGGGTGAATGGGAATGGGGGAAGGGTGATTGGGTGGGGGGAGGGTGAATGGGAGTGGGGGGAGGGGTGAATGGGAGTGGGGGGAAGGGTGAATGGGAGTGGGGGAAGGGTGAATGGGAGTGGGGGGAGGGTGAATGGGAGTGGGGGAAGGGTGAATGGGAATGGGGGGAAGGGTGAATGGGAGTGGGGGGGAGGGTGAATGGGAGTGGGGGGAAGGGTGATTGGGTGGGGGAGGGTGAATGGGAGTGGGGGGGGAGGGTGAATGGGAGTGGGGGAGGGTGAATGGGAGTGGGGGAAGGGGTGAATGGGAGTGGGGGGAAGGGTGATTGGGTGGGGGAGGGTGAATGGGAGTGGGGGGAGGGTGAATGGGAGTGGAGGGAAGGGTGATTGGTGGGGGGAGGAGGAGTGGGAGTGGGGGAGGGTGAATGGGAGTGGGGGAGGGTGAATGGGAGTGGGGGGGAAGGGTGTGAATGGGAATGGGGGGAAGGGTGATTGGGTGGGGGAGGGTGAATGGGAGTGGGGGGAAGAGGGAATGGGAGTGGGGGAGGGTGAATGGGCGGGGGAGGGTGAATGGGTGGGGGAAGGTGAGTGGGAGTGGGGGTGGAGGGTGAATGGGCGGGGGAAGGTGAGTGGGCGGGGGAGGGTGAATGAGTGGGGGTGGGGGAGGGTGAATGGGCGGGGGAATAAGTGGGGGTGGGGTGAATGGGCAGGATGGTGGTGAATGGGAATGGGGGGAGGGTGAAGGGGAGTGGGGGAAGGGTGAATGGGACTGGGGGAGGGTGATTGGGTGGGGGAGGGTGAATGGGCAGGGGAGAGTGAATAAGTGGGGGGGTTAATGGGAGTGAGGTTGAAGGGTGAATGGGCAGGGAGGGTGAATGAGTGAGGGGTGGGGGAGGGTGAATGGGCGGGCGGGGGAATAGACAGGTGAATGAGTGTGGTGGTGGGGGGTGAAAGGATGGATGGGTGGACGGGTGAATGGGCGTGTTGATGGTTGAATGGGTTTGCGGATGAATGGACGTGTGTGCGGGTGAATCGACGGGCGGATAGACGGGTGGGTGGGTGAATGGGCGTGTGAATAGGCGGGCGGATAGGCATGCGAGTGAATGGGCGGGCGGATGGACGGGAGAAGATACTCGAAGACGGGCTGAAGGGGTAGGCAGGAGGTGGGGAGTGGGTGGGGGGAGGGGTGAAGGAAGATGGAGAGGGGGAGGATGGGAGGAGGATCCAAAAGGAAGAACAAGATAAAGATGTGGAAGAGAAAAATGAGGATGAATGGGGACAAGGAGGAGGAGGGGTGGGGGTGGAGGAAGAGGAGGAAGAGGAGGAGGAAAAGGAAAAGGAGAAGGTGGAGGAAGAGGAGGTGGAGGAAGAGGAGAAGGAGTAAGAAAATTAGGA
The DNA here is from genome assembly GCF_042767895.1 of Penaeus vannamei. Classification (NCBI taxonomy): domain Eukaryota; kingdom Metazoa; phylum Arthropoda; class Malacostraca; order Decapoda; family Penaeidae; genus Penaeus; species Penaeus vannamei. The sequence goes on along the minus strand of NC_091590.1, from coordinate 21,173,329 downwards.
GAATACATTGCTGTGAGGGATAGAGGAGGTGAAAGAGAAGGTGGATGAGTGGATGTGAAGATGTACGCGGTGGATGAGGGAAGGATTGGAAGAGAAGGGGAGAGGGAAGAGGAGGGAAGGAGAGAGAGAGAGATACAACACACACACACACACAAAATAAAAACATCTATCACTGTATTTAATTATCTTTCTGTCTGTCCCTCAAGTAAACACATACACATACACACACGCACGCTCACGCACGCATGCACTCACACAAAGACAACACACAAAGACACACA
>NC_091590.1:21163048-21165548 GCF_042767895.1 Penaeus vannamei | reverse complement strand
ACTTCAGCACAAAATTCGAAGAGCCTGTATTATCCTCCCTTCCTCCTATCATCTTCTCTCCCTCTTCTTCTTCTCCATCTTCTCTTCTCTTATTCTTTATATTTTTTTGTGTCTGTCCTGGGAGTTATGAAGGAAGTTCCCCAAAGAATTACGAATATTATGCTCATGGATGAAAAGGGGGGGGGGAATGGGGGTTGTGGGGAGGGGGGACAGGGGGAGGGCGAATAGGGAGATGGAGGAAAATTATCGATTTTTCCTTCGTTCTATTTTTTTCTTTTTCTTTCTCTTCTCTTTCCTTTCGCATTTTTCTTCCTTTTTGTTATCATTGTTATTTTTTTCCTTTCTAGTCTTTTTTTCATTTTCTTCTTCCTTTCTTTTTCCACCTCCTCCCTTTTTCTTCTTTCGTCTATTTTCTTTATTTTTTTTTTCTTTTTTTCGTTTTCTTTGCATCTCTGTATATTCTTTGTTCAGACTAGAATTTTTATTTCTTTTCCCTCCATGCTTTTGACTTTTACTATCTTTATGCTTCTTCCACCGTATTTATCATGTTATCTTCTCCCACTGTCTTCTTCTTCGTCTTCTCTTCTATCTAACGTTTATCTCTCTTTCTTTTATCCTCTCTCCGCTCTTTTGCTCTCTCATTTCTTTTTTTCTCTATCTCTTCTTTCGATCTTCTCTTTTCTCATGAATTTCTCCATATATTTCTATCTCCCTTTCTTTACGTTTTTCTCTCTTTCTTTTCTGCTTTATCCACTCTATGCCATCTCCTGTTCTTATTTCTCCTTTCCTTTCCTACATTGTTTGTCGTTAAACCTTCCTTTTTTATTTATTTTCTTTCTTTCCGTCTTATATTCCTGTTCTCCCCCCCCCCTTCTTCCCTCCCTTCCCCCTCTGTTTCTCCCAATCTTCATTCTCCTCTTATTTGACTTCCCGTTTATCTTGTTTCCTCTTATCCTCCTTCTCTTCTAAGCCCCGCCCCCCATCTCCCCCTCCCCCATACACCACCCCCCTCTTACCACCCCTAACTCCTCCCCCTTCCCCCTCCCCCTCTCCCCTCTTCTCCCCCCTCCCCCCTCCTCCTCTTCTCCCCATGCAAATTACCCCTCTCCCCCCTCCTCCCACTCTCCCTTTTCCACATTCAAACTCTCCCCTCCCTCTTCTTCCTTCTTTCTCCCTCCTCCAACCCTCTTTAATGTCATCTTCCTACTCTTCACTCCCCCATCAGGCTAACTTCTTTCCTCCTCCTCTCCTCCCATCCCCCTCCTCCTCATCATCATCTTTCCCTTTCGCTTCAACCCTTCAAAAATTTCCTTCTTATCTCATTCACCCCCACCTTCCCCTCTCTCTCCCTCCAACCTCGTCTTTCCCTTTTCCCTCCTCCTCTTCCCTTCTCCTCCTTCCTCCTTGCTCTCCTTTTCCCCTTTTCCCCTTCAATCTCTCTCCCTCCACCTTCCTCCCTCCACCCACTCACCTCTCCCTTCCTCCCCCCTCCTTCAACCTCCAACCTCCCTCTTCCAACTTCCCCAACACCCCAGCGTAATCCTATCCAACCTCCTCCTCCTCCTCTTTCCCACTTCAAGCCTACCCCCAACCTCCATCCCCCTCCTTGAAACCCTCCATTTACCCCCCACCCCACCCCAACACTCCCTCCCCACTGGTCTCAAAAAATAGCCTTTCTAGCCAAATATTCACGCCTCAAAAATAGCCATTCTAGCCAACATATCCCGCCTCAAAAATAGCCATTCTAGCCAACATATCCCTCAACAAAAATAGCCATTCTAGCCAACATCTCGCCAGAAAAAAATAGCCATTATAGCCAAGTCAAGCACAAATCCTCAGCCTCCACAGATTATTATCTCGGCGACCAGCGCATTTCCGCCGAGAGGATCTGCAACCTTATCGTCGTCTGTATTAAATGTATGGTGACATTTTTTCTCTTGGTTATTGCTTTTTTTTTTTTTTTTGGTTGCCTGTCTATCGGATTCTCTCTCTCTCTCTATCTATCTATCTATCTTTCCATCTCTCTCTCTCTCTCTCTCTCTCTCTCTCTCTCTCTCTCTCTCTCTCTCTCTCTCTCTCTCTCTCTCTTTCTCTCTCTCTCTCTCTCTCTCTCTCTCTCTCTCTCTCTCTCTCTCTCTCTCTCTCTCTCTCTCTCTCTCTCTCTCTCTCTCTCTCTCTCTCCTTTTTACTTCCCCGTCTTCTTTGTCTTTCTCCCAAGATTGCGAAGGGGGAGGGGGCGAATGGGAGGGGAGGGGGAGACATGTTGTGTCGTTATCGCTCGCCTCCTCTTTATCTTCCTCTCGCCCTCTCTCCCACTCGTCTGTTCGTTCTCCCTCTCCTTCTCTCTCTCTTTCTTTTCCTCTTCTGTCCTTTTGGTTGTGTTTCTGTTCACCTGTTTTTTTTCGATTTCATTTTATGTTTGCTATTCTCTCTCTCTCTCACTCTCGCTCTCTCTCCCTCGCGCACTCTCACTCTCTCGCTCTCTCTCACTCTGGCTCCC
>NC_091590.1:21103865-21123865 GCF_042767895.1 Penaeus vannamei | reverse complement strand
ACTGCACATTCTATTATAATATTTCTTAAACATTTACCTATTTACCTATCTATCTATCTATCTATCTATCTATTTATATCTATTGTGTTATTTCTATAAGTTTCATCATTTGGAATTCCTATTATGATCAATCCCTTTTTTATTTTAAAGTTATTTTCCCTATTTTATTTTCTCACTATCTCTCTCTCGATTTCTTTCTTTCTCTTTATCATTATCTCCGTTTGCCCGTCTGTCTGTCTGTCTGTCTGTCTGTCTGTCTGTCTGTCTGTCTGTCTGTCTGTCTGTCTGTCTGTCTGTCTGTCTCTCTCTCTCTCTCTCTCTCTCTCTCTCTCTCTCTCTCTCTCTCTCTCTCTCTCTCTCTCTCTCTCTCTCTCTCTCTCTCTCTCTCTCTCTCTCTCTCTCTCTCTCTCTGTCTCTCTCCCTCCCCCTCTCTCTCTCTCTCTCTCTCTCTCTCTCTCTCTCTCTCTCTCTCTCTCTCTCTCTCTCTCTCTCTCTCTCTCTCTCTCTCTCTCTCTCTCTCTCTCTCTCTCTCTCTCTCTCTCCCTCTCCCTCTCTCTCCCTCCCTCTCCCTCCCTCCCTCTCCTCCCTCCCTCCCTCCCTCCCTCCCTCTCTTTCTCTCTCTCTCTCTCTCTCTCTCTCTCTCTCTCTCTCTCTCTCTCTCTCTCTCTCTCTCTCTCTCTCTCTCTCTCTCTCTCTCTCTCTCTCTCTTCATCTCTCTCTCTCTTCTCTCTCTCTCTCCCTCCCTCCCTCCCCCTCCCTCTCTCTCTCTCTCTCTCTCTCTCTCTCTCTCTCTCTCTCTCTCTCTCTCTCTCTCTCTCTCTCTCTCTCTCTCTCTCTCTCTCTCTCTCTCTCTCTCTCTCTCTCTCTCTCTTCATCTCTCTCTCTCTTTCCTCTCTCTCTCTCTCCCCTCCCTCCCTCCTCTTTCTCTCTCTCTCTCTCTCTCTCTCTCTCTCTCTCTCTCTCTCTCTCTCTCTCTCTCTCTCTCTCTCTCTCTCTCTCTCTCTCTCTCTCTCTCTCTCTCTCTCCCTCCCTCCTCCCTCTCTCTCTCTCTCTCTCTCTCTCTCTCTCTCTCTCTCTCTCTCTCTCTCTCTCTCTCTCTCTCTCTCTCTCTCTCTCTCTCTCTCTCTCTCTCTCTCTCTCTTCTTCCAACCTTCTCAGACCTCGCCCCTCCTTCGCCTGGCGACTTGGATTATTTAAACTTCTCTCTCTGTTTCTTCTTTTACTTTATTCCCCTCTCCCTCACTCTGTCCATTCTCGGATAAACTAATTTCTTCTTCTCCTGATATTTCGTCACTCCCCTTTCCTCCTCGTCTATTTTCATCCGTATTTTTGCTTTTTCTTAAATTCCTTTCTTGTTTTCTGTTCCCTCATTTTCTAATAATTTTCTTTCACTGATCTGGACATGCCTTAGCAACATGATCTCTTTTCGTTCTTTCTCCATTCCTTCTTTCTTCCTTTCCTCTCTTTATTTCTTCATTCCGAATTTCTTTATTTCTCTTTTCTATTTCTCATTTCCTATTTACCCTCTTATTTACTTTCTTCGAGGTCTATGTCTCTCCCTCTTCGTCGAGTATTGGCTAATCTGTCCTTGCTCTTTATTCTTTTCGTTTTCTCACTCTTCCTATATTTCTCCTTTTTCCCTCTCCTTCCCCTCCCATTCTCCTTATCTTCTCCTCGATACAATTTCTCTATTATTCTCTTCTCTTTGCTTCTTTATTCCTTTCTTTCCTCATTATTCTTTTCTTGTTTCTCTTTTCTCTTCTATCCACTCCATCGTGTCTCCCCCCCCTCTACCTTCTCTCTTACCTCTTTTCCTTCTCTCCTCCCAAGTTTCTTCTCTCATTCCCTCTCACTTCCTTTTCCTTCTTTCTTCCCTATTCTTCTTTTTTCCTCCCTCCTTTCTTCCTTCTTTTATTTCCCTCCTCCCTATACACGTCCCTTCCTCCTCCTTCTTTCCTTCCCGTCATTCTTGTTTTACTCTTTTTTTCTTCCATTTCTTTCCTTCCCTCCTTCCTTTTCTTTTTACCTCTCTCCTTCCTACCTTCTTTCTTCACTTCTCCCCCACCCTCCTTTGTTCTTCTCTTCGTCCCTCCTATTCCCTTTACTTCCCTTCACCTTCGTCTCACTCTGGCGATCTCATACTCACCCTTTTCATTGCTCTTTCTTCGGTCATCTCATTTCCCCATCTTTTCCTCTCTCATCTCACTTTCCTTCCTCTCCCCTTTTGTCCTTTTACCTCACTCCTTTTCGCATTCGCTTCACCCTTGCCTCACCCTCACCTCACGGTCGTCTCACCCTCATTTCACATTCACTTCTCCCTCACCTGCCTTCGTTTCACCCACCCTCGTCTCACCCTTACCCCTCACCCTCCCTACACCCTCATCTCCCTCCTTTACCCTCATCTCACCCTCACTTCACCCTCCTCACCCTCGTCTCACATCATCTCTTCCTGTCTCACCCTCATCTCACCCTACTCTCACCCCTTACACCTCCGCCCTCATCTCACCTTCCCCTCCCTCATCCTGCCTTCCCCTTACCCTCATCTCTCCCTCGCCTTACCCGCACATCACCCTCATTTCACCTTCACTTCACCCTCACCTCACCCTCGCTTCATCCTCGTCTCACCCTTACCTCACCCACATCTCTCCCTCGCTTCACCTTCCCCTCACCCACATCTCTCCCTCGCTTTACCTCGCATCACCATCATCTCACCCTCCTTCACCCTCGCATCCGCCCCTCCACCTCACCCTCACCTCAGCCTCACATCACCCTCGTCTCACCCTTACCTCAACCTCGCCTCACCCTCATCTCACCTTCCCCTTACCCTCATCTCTCCCTCGCCTTACCCGCACATCACCCTCATTTCACCTTCACTTCACCCTCACCTCACCCTCGCTTCATCCTCGTCTCACCCTTACCTCACCCACATCTCTCCCTCGCTTCACCTTCCCCTCACCCACATCTCTGCTTCACTTTACCCTCACTTCACCCTCATCTCACCCTCCTTTCACCTCCACCTTACCCTCGCTTCACCCTCGTCTCACCCTTACCTCAACCTCGTCTCACCTTCACCTCATCCTCACCTCACCCTCGCTTCACCCTCGCATCACCCTGGCGGTCTGGGGGCCATGGGTGGGCTGTCGGACAGGTTGACATGAGCTCTCTGTCATTACCTAAAAGGCAGTCATGCGTTTACCTGCCTTAAATAGACCTTGGAAGGGGAGGAGAAGACAAGATGATGATAATGAGGAGGAAGAGGGAAGAAGGAAGGAGGGAAGATGGTAAAGAGGGAGAGGAGGAAGAGGAGGATGGAAGGAAATGCAGGGCTTGGAAGATGAGAAGAGGAGGAGGAGGAAGAGAGGATGGAGGAGTAGGTGTAGGAGAAAAAAGGAGAGTAAAAAAAGAGAAGAAAAGGGAGAATAAGAAGACAAATAAGACAAAAAATGGAGAATCAGAAAAAGAAGAGGACGAAGAAGAAAGAGAAGAGGAAGAAGAAGAAAGAAGAAAAGAGGAAACAGAAAGAAAATCAGAAGAAGGAGGCGTAGGAACAGGGAAAAAATCTGAAGAAAAATAAATAAAAAATAGGAGAAAAATAATGATAAAGAAGAAAAGGGAAAATGAGAAGGAGAAAATGAAAACCAAAGAGAACAAAATAAACAACCTTTGACGTCATTACGAGACACAACATACGTAGCCTCCAAACATTTTGTGGAGACTGACCCAATAGCCTGTTGTTGACCCATGAGATGTGTATCAAGTTTCTTCTATTCTTGTTTCTCCTAAGGCTGTATTTTATTTATTTATTTATTTGTTCCTTCTAAGGCTGTATTTTATTTATTTATCTATTTGTTCCTCCTAAGGCTGTATTTTATTTATTTATCTATTTGTTCCTCCTAAGGCTGTATTTTATTTATTTATCTATTTGTTCCTCCTAAGGCTGTATTTCATTTATTTATCTATTTGTTCCTATAAGGTTGTATTTCATTTATTTATCTATTTGTTCCTCCTAAGGCTGTATTTTATTTATTTATCTGTTTGTTCCTCCTAAGGCTGTATTTTATTTATTTATCTATTTGTTCCTCTAAAGGGCTGTATTTATCTATTATCTATTTGTTCCTCCTAAGGCTGTATTTTATCTATTTATCTGTTTATTCCTATATAGTTTATTATTTCATTTATTTATCTATTTGTTCCTCCCTAAAGGCTGTATTTTATTTATTTATCTATTTGTTCCTCCTAAGGCTGTATTTAATTTATTTATCTATTTGTTCCTCCTAAGGCTGTATTTTATTTATTTATCTATTTGTTCCTCCTTAGGCTGTATTTTATCTATTTATCTATTTGTTCCTCCCAAGGCTGTATTTTATTTATTTATCTATTTGTTCCTCCTAAGGTTGTATTTTATCTATTTATCTATTTGTTCCTCCTAAGGCTATATTCTATCTATTTATCTATTTGTTCCTCCTAAGGCTGTATTTTATTTATATATCTATTTGTTCCTCCTAAGGCTGTATTTTATTTATTTATCTATTTGTTCCTCCCAAGGCTGTATCTTATTTATTTATCTATTTGTTCCTCCTAAGGCTGTATTTTATTTATTTATCTATTTGTTCCTCCCAAGGCTGTATTTTATTCATTTATCTATTTGTTCCTCCTAAGGCTGTATTTTATTTATTTATCTATTTGTTCCTCCTAAGGCTGTATTTTATTTATTTATCCATTTGTTCCTCCTAAGGCTGTATATTATTGTTGCTCTATTTGTTCCTCTGAGCTGTATTTTATCTATTTATCTATTTGTTCCTCTAAGGCTGTATTTTTCTTTATTTATCTATTTGTTTTCCTCTGAGGCTGTCATTTTCTTTATTTATCTATTTGTTCCTCTAAGGCTGTATTTTATTTATTTATCTGTTGTTCACTCTAAGGCTGTATTTCATTTATTTATCTATTTGTTCCTCCTAAGGCTGTATTTCATTTATTTATCTATTTGTTCCTCTAAGGCTGTATTTTTTATTTTATTTTATCTATTTGTTCCTCTAATTACTGTATTTCATTTATTTATCTATTTGTTCTCCCTAAGGCTGTATTTTCTTTATTTATCTATTTGTTCCTCCTAAGGCTGTATTTTATTTATTTATCTATTTGTTCCTCCTAAGGCTGTATTTCATTTATTTATCTATTTGTTCCTCCTAAGGCTGTATTTTATTTATTTATCTATTTGTTCCTCCTAAGGCTGTATTTTATCTATTTATCTATTTGTTCCTCCTAAGGCTGTATTTTATTTATTTATCTATTTGTTCCTCCTAAGGCTGTATTTTATTTATTTATCTATTTGTTCCTCCTAAGGCTGTATTTTATCTATTTATCTATTTGTTCCTCCTAAGGCTGTATTTTATTTATTTATCTATTTGTTCCTCCTAAGGCTGTATTTTATTTATTTATCTATTTGTTCCTCCTAAGGCTGTATTTTATTTATTTATCTATTTGTTCCTCCTAAGGCTGTATTTTATTTATTTATCTATTTGTTCCTCCTAAGGCTGTATTTTATTTATTTATCTATTTGTTCCTATAAGGCTGTATTTTATTTATTTATCTATTTGTTCCTCCTAAGGCTGTATTTTATTTATTTATCTATTTGTTCCTCCTAAGGCTGTATTTTGTTTATTTATCTATTTGTTCCTCCCAAGGCTGTATTTTGTTTATTTATCTATTTGTTCCTCCCAAGGCTGTATTTTGTTTATTTATCTATTTGTTCCTCCTAAGGCTGTATTTTATTTATTTATCTATTTGTTCCTCCTTAGGCTGTATTTTATTTATTGATCTATTTGTTCCTTCCAAGGCTGTATTTTATTCATTTATCTATTTGTTCCTCCTAAGGCTGTATTTTATCTATTTATCTATTTGTTCCTCCCATGGCTGTATTTTATTCATTTATCTATTTGTTCCTCCTAAGGCTGTATTTTATTTATTTATCTATTTGTTCCTCCTAAGGCTGTTTTTTATTTATTTATCTATTTGTTCCTCCTAAGGCTGTATTTTATTTATTTATCTATTTGTTCCTTCTAAGGCTGTATTTTATTTATTTATCTATTTGTTCCTCCTAAGGCTGTTTTTTATTTATTTATCTATTTGTTCCTCCTAAGGCTGTGTTTTATTTATTTATCTATTTGTTCCTCCTAAGGCTGTATTTTATTTATTTATCTATTTGTTCCTCCCAAGGCTGTATTTTGTTTATTTATCTATTTGTTCCTCCTAAGGCTGTATTTTATTTATTGATCTATTTGTTCCTCCTAAGGCTGTATTTTATCTATTTATCTATTTGTTCCTCCTAAGGCTGTATTTTATTTATTTATCTATTTGTTCCTCCTAAGACTATATTTTATTTATTTATCTATTTGTTCCTCCTAAGGCTGTATTTCATTTATTTATCTATTTGTTCCTCCTAAGGCTGTATTTTATTTATTGATCTATTTGTTCCTCCTATGGCTGTATTTTGTGTATCTATTTGTTCTCTAAGGCTGTATTTTATTTATTTATCTATTTTGTTTCCTCCTAAGGCTGTATTTTATTCATTTATCTATTTGTTCCTCTAGACTTATATTTTATTTATTTATCTATTTGTTCCTCCTAGGCTGTGTTGTTATTTATCTATTTGTTCCTCCTAAGGCTGTATTTTATTTATTGATCTATTTGTTCCTCCTATGGCTGTATTTTATCTATTTATCTATTTGTTCCTCCTAAGGCTGTATTTTATTTATTTATCTATTTGTTCCTCCTAAGGCTGTATTTTATTTATTTATCTATTTGTTCCTCCTAAGGCTGTATTTTATCTATTTATCTATTTGTTCCTCCTAAGGCTGTATTTTATTTATTTATCTATTTGTTCCTCCTAAGGCTGTATCTTATTTATTTATCTATTTGTTCCTCCTAAGGCTGTATTTTATTTATTTATCTGTTTGTTCCTCCTAAGGCTGTATTTTATTTATTTATCCATTTGTTCCTCCTAAGGCTGTATTTTATTTATTTATCTATTTGTTCCTCCTAAGGCTGTATTTTATTTATTTATTTATTTGTTCCTCCTATGGCTGTATTTTATCTATTTATCTATTTGTTCCTCCTAAGGCTGTATTTCATTTATTTATCTATTTGTTCCTCCTAAGGCTGTATCTTATTTATTTATCTATTTGTTCCTTCCAAGGCTGTATTTTATTTATTTATCTATTTGTTCCTCTGAGCTGTATTTATTTATTTCATCTATTTGTTTCCTCTAAAGGCTGTATTTTATTTATTTATGTATTTGTTCTTCGTAAGGCTGTATTTTATCTATTTATCTATTTGTTCCTCCTAAGGCTGTATTTTATTTATTTATCTATTTGTTCCTCCTATGGCTGTTTTTTATTTATTTATCTATTTGTTCCTCTTAAGGCTGTATTTCATTTATTTATCTATTTGTTCCTCCTAAGGCTGTATTTTATTTACTTATCTATTTGTTCCTCCTAAGGCTGTATTTTATTTATTTATCTATTTGTTCCTCCTAAGGCTGTATTTTATTTATTTATCTATTTGTTCCTCCTAAGGCTGTATTTTATTTATTTATCTATTTGTTCCTCCTAAGGCTGTATTTTATCTATTTATCGATTTGTTTATCCTAAGGCTGTATTTTATCTATTTATCGATTTGTTCTCTAAGGCTGTATTTCATCTGTTTATCTATTGTTCCTCATGAGCTGTATTTTATTTATTTATGTATTTGTTCCTCCTAAGGCTGTATTTATTTATTTATCTATTTGTTCCTCCTATGGCTGTATTTTATTATTTTATCTATTTGTTCCTCCTAAGGCTGTATTTCATAATTTATTTATATTTTGTTCTCTATAACATATTTTATTTATTTATCTATTTGTTCCTCCTAAGGCTGTATTTTATCTATTTATCTATTTGTTCCTCCTAAGGCTGTATTTTATCTATTTATCTATTTGTTCCTCCTAAGGCTGTATTTTATTTATTTATCGATTTGTTCCTCCTAAGGCTGTATTTTATTCATTTATCTATTTGTTCCTCCTAAGGCTGTTTTTTATTTATTTATATATTTGTTCCTCCTAAGGCTGTATTTCATTTATTTATCTATTTGTTCCTCCTTAGGCTGTATTTTATTTATTTATCTATTTGTTCCTCCTAAGGCTGTATTTTATTTATTTATCTATTTGTTCCTCCTAAGGCTGTATTTTATTTATTTATCTATTTGTTCCTCCTAAGGCTGTATTTTATTTATTTATCTATTTGTTCCTCCTAAGGCTGTATTTTATCTATTTATCTATTTGTTCCTCCTAAGGCTGTATTCTATTTATTTATCTGTCTGTTCCTCCTAAGGCTGTATTCTATTTATTTATCTGTCTGTTCCTCCTAAGGCTGTATTTTATTTATTTATCTATTTGTTCCTCCTAAGGCTGTATTTTATCTATTTATCTATTTGTTCCTCCTAAGGCTGTATTCTATTTATTTATCTGTCTGTTCCTCCTAAGGCTGTATTCTATTTATTTATCTATTTGTTCCTTCTAAGGCTGTATTCTATTTATTTATCTATTTGTTCCTCCTAAGGCTGTTTTTTATTTATTTATCTATTTGTTCCTCCTAAGGCTGTATTTTATTTATTTATCTTTTTGTTCCTCCTAAGGCTGTATTTTATTTATTTATCTATTTGTTTCTCCTAAGGCTGTTTTTTGTTTATTTATCTATTTGTTTCTCCTAAGGCTGTATTTCATTTATTTATCTATTTGTTCCTCCTAAGGCTGTTTTTTATTTATTTATATATTTGTTCCTCCTAAGGCTGTTTTTTATTTATTTATATATTTGTTCCTCCTAAGGCTGTTTTTTATTTATTTATATATTTGTTCCTCCTAAGGCTGTTTTTTATTTATTTATATATTTGTTCCTCCTAAGGCTGTTTTTTATTTATTTATATATTTGTTCCTCCTAAGGCTGTTTTTTATTTATATATCTATTTGTTTCTCCTAAGGCTGTATTTTATTTATTTATCTATTTGTTCCTCCTAAGGCTGTATTTTATTCATCTATCTATTTGTTCCTCCTAAGGCTGTATTTTATTTATCTATCTATTTGTTCCTCCTAAGGCTGTATTTTATCTATTTATCTATTTGTTCCTCCTAAGGCCGTATTTTATTTATTTATCTATTTGTTCTTCCTAAGGCTGTATTTTATTTATTTATCTATTTGTTCCTCCTTAGGCTGTATTTTATCTATTTATCTATTTGTTCCTATAAGGCTGTATTTTATCTATTTATCTATTTGTTCCTCCTAAGGCTGTATTTCATTTATTTATCCATTTGTTCCTCCTAAGGCTGTATTTCATCTATTTATCTATTTGTTCCTCCTAAGGCTGTATTTCATTTATTGATCTATTTGTTCCTCCTAAGGATTATTTCATTTATTTATCTATTTGTTCCTCCTAAGGCTGTATTTTATCTATTTATCTATTTGTTCCTCCTAAGGCTGTATTTTATTTATTTATCTATTTGTTCCTCCTAAGGCTGTATTTCATTTATTTATCTATTTGTTCCTCCTAAGGCTGTATTTTATTTATTTATCTATTTGTTCCTCCTAAGGCTGTATTTTATTTATTTATCTATTTGTTCCTCCTAAGGCTGTATCTTATTTATTTATCTATTTGTTCCTCCTCAGGCTGTATTTCATTTATTTATCTATTTGTTCCTCCTGAGGCTGTATTTCATTTATTTATCTATTTGTTCCTCCTGAGGCTGTATTTCATTTATTTATCTATTTGTTCCTTCTAAGGCTGTATTTTATTTATTTATCTATTTGCTCCTCCTAAGGCTGTTTTTTATTTATTTATTTATTTGTTCCTCCTAAGGCTGTATTTTATTTATTTATCTATTTGTTCCTCCTAAGGCTGTATGTTATTTATTTATTTATTTGTTCCTTCTAAGGCTGTATTTTATCTATTTATCTATTTGTTCCTCCTAAGGCTGTATCTTATTTATTTATTTATTTGTTCCTCCTAAGGCTGTATTTTATCTATTTATCTATTTGTTCCTCCTAAGGCTGTATTTCATTTATTTATCTATTTGTTCCTCCTAAGGCTGTATTTCATCTATTTATCTATTTGTTCCTTCTAAGGCCGTATTTCATTTATTTATCTATTTGTTCCTCCCAAGGCTGTATTTTATCTATTTATCTATTTGTTCCTCCTAAGGCTGTATTTTATTTATTTATCTATTTGTTCCTCCTTAGGCTATATCTTATTTATTTATCTATTTGTTCCTATAAGGCTGTATTTTATCTATTTATCTATTTGTTCCTCCTAAGGCTGTATTTCATTTATTTATCTGTTTGTTCCTCCTAAGGCTGTTTTTTATTTATTTATCCATTTGTTCCTCATAAGGCTGTATTTTATCTATTTATCTATTTGTTCCTCCTAAGGCTGTACTTTATTTATTTATCTATTTGTTCCTCCTAAGGCTGTATTTTATTTATTTATCTATTTGTTCCTCCTAAGGCTGTATTTCATCTATTTATCTATTTGTTCCTCCTAAGGCTGTATTTTATTTATTTATCTATTTGTTCCTCCTAAGGCTGTATTTTATTTATTTATCTATTTGTTCCTCCTAAGGCTGTATTTTATCTATTTATCTATTTGTTCCTCCTAAGGCTGTATTTTATCTATTTATCTATTTGTCCGGTGATGCAGCTATTTAAGTGTCTATATTTTATTGTAGATTATTGAAATGTTTGGTCTTTATTGTATATTTTTGTTATTCTCTGTTTCTTTCGGTTTTTGTGTGTGTGTTGTATTTAAGGTGGTATTTGCTTTTTTTTAATGTCTTGAATCAGTTATGGTTCTCGCTGTCTCTTTCGTTCTCTCTCTCTCTCTCTCTCTCTCTCTCTCTCTCTCTCTCTCTCTCTCTCTCTCTCTCTCTCTCTCTCTCTCTCTCTCTCTCTCTCTCTCCCTCCCTCCCTTCCTTCCTCCTTCCCTCTCTTCCTCCCTCCCTCCCTCCCTCCCTCTCTCCAACCCTCCCTCCCCCCTTCCTTCCCTTCCTCCCTCTCTCCCTCTCTCTCCCTCCTTCTCCCATCCTATCTTCTCTCTCCTCTTCAACCCGTTTATCAAGATATAGCTGCCTTTTCTCGTGATTTATCCCCGCAAATTCTAAAATATCCCGACAAGTTAATACCCTGTTTGCCCGCTCGTGGAATTGGGGCATTCTGGCACGAGCTGACAGGTGGGGGGGAGGAGGAAAGGGTGTGGGGGGGGGGGAGGAGGAGGAGGAGGGGAAAGGGGGGTGAAAGAAGGGGGAGAGAGGAAAAGAAGAGGGAAGAGAAGAAGAAAGAGGAGGGAAAGGTGGGGAGTGAGGATGGGGAGAGGAAAGAAGAGGAGGGGAAAGGGTTAGGAGTGAAGGGGAAGGGGAAGGGAAAGAAGGGGAATAGAGAGGGAAGAGGAGGAGGAGGAGGGGGATTGAAAGGAAGGGGAGAGAGGAAAGAGAAGAGGGGAAGAGTAAAGAGGAGGAAAGGGGTGGGGGGGAGGAAGGAAGGGAGAGGGAAAGAAGAGGAGGGAAGGGGTGGGAATTGAAGGGAGGAGGAGAGGAAGAAGAAGGAAGAGAGAGGGAAGAGGAGGGGAAGGGGTGGGGAGTGAAGGGAGGGGAAGAGGGAAAGAAGAGGGAAGAGAGAAGTAAGAGGAGGGGAAGGGGTGAGGGGTGGAAGGGAAGAGGAGAGGAAAATCAGAAGGAAGAGGAAGGGAAGGGGATTGCAGAAAAGAGAAGGGAGAGAGGGAAAGAGAGAGAAGAGAGGAAGGGTAAGGGGTTTGAAGAAAGACAGAGAAAAGGGAGGGGAAGAGGAGAAAAGGAGAGGAAGGCGGAGAGAGGAGACAGCAGGAAGGAGGAGGATTTGGGAGGGACAGAGAAAAGGGAAGGGAGGGGGAGAGAAGGAAAGAGAGAAGGGAAGAAAAGGGGAAGGGTAATTAAAGGAAGCGGGTAAAGGGGAAGAAGAGATGGGAAGGGGATCAAGGGAAGAGTGGGAAAGGAAGGGAAGAGAGGGGAAGGGGAAAGAAGAGGGAAGAGTGGAAGGAAAGGGAAAGGGACCCGAAGGAGGAGAAAGAGAGAAGGGAAGAGGAAGGGAAAGGGGATTGAGAGGAAAGAAAGAGGAAGAGAGAGGAAGAAATGGAAAATAAATGAAAATTGAAGCGATGAAGCAAAGAAAGAGAAGAAGGGGAAAGGGCAAGGAGATGGAGAATGGGGGATGAAAGAAAAGGGGAGGGAAGAAAGTATTTTTCAATCTCTCCCTCTTTCTCCAAAGGAGAGAGAGAGAGAGAGAGAGAAGAGGAAGAAGAAGAAGAAGAAGAAGAAGAAGAAGAAGAAGAAGAAGAAGGAGAAGAAGAAGAAAGAGAGAGAGAACGAAAGAAGAGAGAGAGGAGGAGAACTAAGAAAAAGAGAGAATAAGAGACAACGAACAGAAGAAAGAGTGAGAGAGAGAAAAAAATAGGAAGGGGAAAGAAGAACCAGGAGGGGAACGAATAAAAGAATAAAAGGAGGGAAGAGGAGGAGGAAGAGGTGGGGGGGGGGGGGGTATGGAACTCACAAGACCCCACCACAAGGTTTGTTTTATCTATTTTCTCGAAGACACCGAGGTTTTGTGTGCATGCGTGTGGGTGAATTCAGCCGCAGTTTCGCTATCAGTTTAATTACAGTGCTGGCTCGGCTCGGCTGTTCCCCCTTTGTCTCCGTGTCTGTGTCTGGCTGTGTCTGTCTGTCTGGATGTATGTATGTATGTACGTCCGGCTGTCTGTCTGTATGAATTCATGTCTGTCTGTATGTATGGCTGTATGTCCGGCTGCCTGTCTGTATGTATGTATCCATGTCTGTCTGTATGTATGTTCGACTGTCTGTATGTATGTAGTCATGTCTCTCTGTCTGTCTGTATGTCCGTCTGTCTGTCTGTATGTATTCATGTCTCTCTGTCTGTATGTCCGTCTGTCTGTCTGTCTGTCTGTCTAGCTATATGATTGATAGTCTGTCCTCTTACTTTTATCTTCCCTTCCATTTTTCTTATCTTTTTATTTTCTCTTTTTCTTCTTCTTTCTCTTTTTTCTCATCTCGCTCCTCTCTGTCTGTCTCAGTCTCTGTCTGCCTGTCTCTGAGTTTGTCTGCCTTTCTGTCTATCTGTCTGACTTACTCTCACTCCCTCCTTTCCTCCCTCTCCCTCCTTCCCTTCCATTTTCTGCTCTCCTCTCTCTTTCCTCTCTCTCTCTTTCCCCCCCTATCTCTCTTTTCCCCCTCTCTCTCTTTCCTCTCACTCTCTCTTTCCCTATCTCTCTCTCTCTCTTTCCTCACTCTCTCTTTCCCTATCTCTCCCCCCCTGCCTCTTTCTCTTTATCTTTCTCTCTCTCTCTCTTTCCCTCTCTCTCTCTCTCTCTCTCTCTTTCTCCCTCTCTCTCTCTCTCTCTCTCTCTCTCTCTCTCTCTCTCTCTCTCTCTCTCTCTCTCTCTCTCTCTCTCTCTCTCTCTCTCTCTCTCTCTCTTTCTTTCTCCCTCTCACCCCCCTCTCTCTCTCCCTCTATCTATCTATCTATCTATCTTTCTCTCTCTCTTTCCCTCTCTCTCTCTCCCCTTCTCCTCGCCCCATTCTACCACACGACGCTACACCGGCCAAAGGTATTTTCGGCGCAGCGTATCCCGTAGAGCGAAAATGTCGCAGAAAACGGGACACACGTCGACAAAATTACGTTTTCTACCGCACGTAATTGTCCTGACGAGAATTACGGCACGCGAGTTGATCCGATTACGAAAAAAGGAGAGTCAAGTTTCGTAATGACAAGCGTGACAATCGTAAGCATGATTATGTCTTGCAGTTTATTCGGATGAAGAAGAAAAAATGAATTTTTTTAGCGTATATGTAACAATAGGGAGTAATGGTATGTAGCTGATGATTGTATTTTTTCGGGATAATTGTAATCATGATGGTGATAATGACAAGAGTGAAATTAGGGGTATCATTTTTTTTTTTTTTTTTTATAAAATCAAAACTAATGATTGTATAAATATTCAGCAAAAATCGACAATAAAAACAATAATGGTAACAGTATCTTTACCAATAAAAATGTCAAGAATCAGGACGGAAATAAACGTAATAGTAAAAAAATACAATAATTAAGAATGTGATAATTCAAATGATGTTAGTAATAATGATATAATGATTATTTTAACGATGATGATGATGGTGATGATGAAGAGGAAGATGAGGAAGAGGAGAGTGATGTCAATGATTATGATGATTGAAATTATGGTAATGGAAATGATGATAGGAGATAGGAATAACAATTATCATATAGACAATCATAATGATACCAATGATAATACTAGTACAATTATAGTAACTATGATAACCACGATGATAATCATGATAATAATAATAGTAATCATAATGATAATAATGATGATAATAACAATAATAATAATAATAATAATAATAACAATAATAATAATAATGTTAATCACGATGATGATCATACAAAAAATATGATAATAATAACAGCAATAACAACAACAGCATCAATAATGATAAAATAGTTATGATAATAATAATGATGATAAAAAACAATAACAATGATAAGAACCATAATAGTAATATCAATAACAACAACAACAACAACAACAACAACAACAACAACAATAATAATAATAATAATAATAATAATAATAATAATAATAATAATGATAATGACAACAACAACAATAACAATCATAAGAGTCATAATGATAATAAAAAAGACGTCTATGGCAATAACAATAATAATGATAAAGATAATTATGAAAATAGCAATGGTAATAATGATAATAATGATAATGATGATAATGAAGATAATAATACCAACTATTAACATAATGATAATTATGATAAAAATAATGATAATACTGATAATGATAATAAGAACAAAAGCAGCAACAGCATCAACAAAAATAGCTATCAAAGTAAATATAATAGTAATATTAGTAGTAATAATTGCATCACTAATGAAACCAATGACACTTGTAGCTGTACTAATGAAACTTACAAAAGAATAAGCAACAGAGATTATGAAAGTACATGTAAGAAACACTTAATACTTATAAATAGAATAAAGCCCCCTCCCCCCTCCCCCTAGCACTTTGCCCTCCCCTCCCCACCCCACCCTCCCACCCCTCCCCTCCCCTCCCCTCCCTCCCCTCCCCCACCAGTGAAAATTTGGGCCACCTGAAAACCGTATAATATAACCGAAAATACTTATCTCTATAAAATCCAATCACCATTTTCGCGCCTTACTTAATACTTTTGCTCAACATCAGGCAACACTGCTGTACCTGCGTCGCCCCCCTTCGCCCCTACCCCCTTCTCCTCTCCCCCTCCCCCTCCCCCTCACCCAGCCTCTCTTCGTTTTCGTTATATTTTTTATTTTATTATTTTATTTATTTTTTAAAAATCTGTTTCGTATTTTTTCTTTCTTTCTTTCTTTCAATTTTGTTCACTTATTTCGTTTTTTTTTCTATTGGTGTTCTTTAGCGTTCTTCGCTTCTTTTTATTATTTTCTTTCCGTTACTTTTCCATCCTCCTCCACCTTTTCTTCTTTCCTCACCATCGTCCCCCCACTCCCACCTTTACTCATCCTCCTCCCTTCTTATTCCTTCTATCCCCATCCCCGTCTTCACCTCTTCCCCCATCCACCCCTATCACCCTCTTCTACCTCTCCCCCATCTTCTCCTTTCCCCCATCACTACCCTATTCCATCTTCCCACTTCCACCCCTCTCATCCTCCCTCTACCACTAACCCTCCCCTCCCCCTCCTTCCTCCTCCTATTCCCTCCCTCCACCTCCTTCCTCTTCCCCCCTCTCTATCCCTCCCATCCCCACCTCCTCCCTCCTCCCCCTCCCTCCCCTCTTTCTTTCCCTCCCTCCCTCCTCCACCTCCTTCCCTCCCCCCTCCATATCCCCTCCCTCCACCTCCTTCCTTCCTCCCCCTCCTATTCCCTCCCTCCCCTCCTTCCTTCCTCCCCCTCCCTATTCCCTCCTATCCCTCCACCTCCTTCCTTCCTTCCCTCCCTATCCCTCCACCTCCTTCCTTCTTCCCCTCCCTCAACTCCTTCCTTCCTCTCCCTCCTCACTCCTTCCCTTTCCTCCCCTCCTATCTCCACCTCCTTCCTTCCTCCCCTCCCTATCCCCTCCCTCAACTCCTTTCCCCTTCCTCCCCCCCACCCTATTCCCTCCCTATCCCTCCCTATCCCTCCACCTCCTTCCCTCCCTCTCCTCCTCCCCTCCCCCCCAGCCGCCCGTCTCACCGCCTCCCACTCCGCTCACAAGTCAAACTAATTTCACACAATACGCCCCCAATTTCACACAGCCCACCCACAATTAGCCCGTCTCTCGCAACTGCCAGTTTGCCTTCCAGCCTCCTCCCTATTTGCCTATGAGTCTCGTTGTCAAAACCGTTCCTCAAGCACAACCAAGCGCTGAGGCGTCTTACCTTCGGGACAAGGGGAGGGCCGCTGGGGTTCTTTATATCCGTGTCACGTATTAGAGTTCGGGAAAAAGGGATAAAAAGTAAGAAAAAAAAAGGGAATGGTTAGGTGTCTGTAGAGGAGGAGGGGCGGGGGTGAGGAGGAAGAGGAGGAGGAGGAGGTGGGATAAGGGGAGGAGGAGGAGGAGGAAGAGGAAGGGGTGGGTTGTTTTACGATTAAATTGATTACAATAATTGCTACTTATGAGGCAAGGGAGGCCGGGTTTGTTTACATTTTGAGGCCCGTCGTGTTTTCTCTCTCTCTCTCTCTCTCTCTCTCTCTCTCTCTCTCTCTCTCTCTCTCTCTCTCTCTCTCTCTCTCTCTCTCTCTCTCTCTCTCTCTCTCTCTCTCTCTCCTTTTTTCTTAAAGAACTTGCGTACATGGGTTTTGTGTGCGGGCGGCGTTTAAAAGGAAGAGGTTTGACGAAAGAACAGGCAGCGGGTTAGATTGACGAGGCGTGGGACTGACCTTAAGGTTTGACTTGACCTTGAAGTTGGTTTTATGGAGGGAATTGACTTTTAAGAACTGAATTTAAGGATGAGACTGTTTTTAAGGATGGCATTGGCCTTGAAAACATAACTGACCTTAAGGACGAAACCTGTTGTAAGCTTGGAACTGACCTTATGAATGGGAAGTGACCTTTAGAATAGAACTGACCTTATTCGGAAGTGTTTTAAAAGTATAACTGACCTTAAAGATGGGATTTACCATAAGGACAGAACTGACCCTGAAGTTGGAACTGACCTTGAGGATCGATCTGACCTTAAAGATGAACTGACCTTGAGAAAATGTGGTCAAGAATATTCGGTCGATCTCGAGGCGTTGACAGAGAAATTATTTATAATAAAAAAGGAAAGTTGAATCATGTGATTGTGTATGTCTGTGTGATTGTGTTTGTTTCCCTGATATCTGTGAATGCAAATATGTGTGTTTATGTTTACGTATATTTGCCTTTCTGAATTATATGTGTATATGTATGTGCGTCTGTGCACATGCATCTTTGTCTCTCTGAAATGTGAGAGTGTGTGTTAGTGTGTGTGTCTGTATGCTAGTATATTTGTCTGAAATGTGTGAATATGTGCGTGTATGTATCTGTCTGTGTGTTGGTATTTTTCGCATGAATGTCTGCGTGCGTGTTTTGGCAAGTTTGTCTGTCTGAATTGTATCTGTGCGTGTACGTGTCTCTGAATATGTGTGTATGTGCTGACCAGTTTGCACGTGTCTGTAAGTGTATGTCTGTGTGTTGAAAAGCTTGCCTGTCTGAACTGTGTATGTGCGTGTACGTGTCTGTAAATCTGCGTGTATGTGCTGACAAGTTTTCCTGTCTGAACTGTGTATGTGCATGTAAGTGTCTGTAAATCTGCGTTTAACTGTTGGCAAGTTTGTCTGCCTGAAGTGTGTGTATGCGTGTAAGTATATATATGCGCACACGTCTATTTGTCTCTCTGAATTGTGTGTGCGCGCGCGATAGCATCACGGACCGTTCTTGCCAAAGAGCTGAATGAATTGTAGACGACAAAAAAACGACTCAACGAAAGGTTAAACACCACTGCATATTTGGCCTTCGACACCTCTCCCTCCTCCCTCCCTCCCTCATCCCGCCCTCCTCCTCCTCCTTCCCTCCTTCCCTCCCTCCCTCCCTCACCCGCCCCTCTTCCTTCCTCCCTCCCTCCCCCCTCCCTCCCCCCCTCCTTCCCTCCCTCCCTCCCTCATCCCGCCCTCCTCCTCCTCCTTCCCTCCCTCACTCCCTCCACCGCCCTCCTCCTCCTTTCTTCCCTCCTCTCTCCTCCACTCCTCCGCCCATCCTCCTCCTCCTCCTTCCCTCCTCACTCCCTCACCGCCCTCCTCATCCTTCTTCCACTCCTCATCCTCCATCCCTTATCATCATCATCATTTCCTCCTCATCCTCACCCCCGCCATCATCATCATTATTCCTCCTCCTCCTCCTCCGCCTCCTCCTCCTCCTTTCCCTCCCTCCTCCCTCACCCGCCCTCCTCCTCCTTCTTCCTCCACCCCTCCCTCCTCCAGCCCTCCTCCTCCTCCTTCCCTCCTCCCTCCCTCACCCAGCCCTCCTCCTCCTCCTTCCCTCCTTCCCTCCCTCCCTCCTCCTCCCTCCTTCCCTCACCCCTCCCTCCTTCCCTCCCTCCCTCCCTCACCCCCGCCCTCCTCCTCCTTCCCTCCTCCACTCCCTAACCCCGCCCTCCCCCACCTCCCTCCTTCCCTCCCTCCCTCCCTCTCCCCGCCCTCCTCCCTCCTTCTTACCCTCCCTCCCTCCCTAACCCCGCCTCCCCCTCCTCCTTCCCTCCCTCCTTCCCTCACCCGCCCTCCTCCTCCTCCTTTCCTCCCTCCTCCCCGCCCTCCTCCTCCTCCTTCCTCCTCCTCCACCCTCCCTCCTCCTTCCCTCCTCCCTCCCTCACCCGCCCTCCTCCTCCTCCCTTCCCTCCCTCCCTCCTTCCCTCCCCTCTCTCCCTCACCCCCTCCCTCCCTCCCTCACCCCGCCCTCCTCCTCTCCTTCCCTCTCCCTCCCTCCCTCACCCCTCCCTCCCTCCCTCACCCCCGCCCTCCTCCTCACTCCTTCCCTCCCTCCCTCCTTCCTCCCTCCCTCACCCCCGCCCTCCTCCTCCTCCTCCTCCTCCCTCCCTCCCTCCCTCCTTCCCTCCCTCCCTCACCCCGCCCTCCTCCTCCTCCTCCTTCCCTCCCTCCCTCCCCCCGCCCTCTCCCTCCTCCTTCTTCCCTCCCTCCCTCCCTCCCTCCCTCCTTCCCTCCCTCCTTCCTCACCCCCGCCCTCCTTCCCTCCCCTCCCTCCCTCATGCCGCCCTCCTCCGCCTCCTTGCCTGCCTCCCTCCCTCACCCCGCCCTCCTCCTCCTCCTTCCGTCCGTCCCTCCCTCACCCTGCCCTCCTCCTCCTCCCTCCCTCACCCCGCCCTCCTCCTCCTCCTTCCCCTCCTCTCCCTCCCTCACCCCGCCCTCTTCCTCCTCCTTCCCTCCCTCCCTCCCCTCACCCCCGCCCTCCTCCTCCTCCTCCTCCTTCTCCTCCTCCTCCTCTCTCCTCCTCCTCCTCCTCCTCCTCCTCCTCCTCCTCCTCCTCCTCCTCCTCCTGCGTGTGCTTCCTGCGCTTATGTTCCTGTGCCATAGGAGCTCTCATTCACTCGCATCCTGCTTGTGAGGCTCTGTATTATATGGTGGGGGAACTACCCTCTCATTACGTCACTCTTTGTCTATTTTTCTGTCTTAACCCCCTCTCTCCCTCTCCCTTGGTCCTCTTCTCTGTATTTCCTCTCCTTTCTCCCTCCCCCCCCCGCCCTCCCCCCTCTCTCTCTCTCTCTATTTTCCTCCCTCTGTTTTTTGTCTCTTCCTCCTTCCCTCTTCTCACCATTTCCTTTCCCTTCCTCCTCTTCCTCTCTCAATTTCTTCCTCTCTTCTATCTACTCCTCAAGTTCTATTTTCCTG
>NC_091590.1:21091365-21098865 GCF_042767895.1 Penaeus vannamei | reverse complement strand
TCTGTCTCTCTCTCTCTCTTTATCACTGTCTCTACCAATCCACGGTTTTCTATCTTCAAAGTTCACCTTCATTTTCTATTTATCTAACTTTTTTAGCACTGCTTATTTAAGCTATTAATATCAATGAAATGACAAATAAATATTGATATCATACTAATGATGTTCATGTTTTGTGTCCATCTCTTATTACATTTTTATGTTCCAGGATGAATCAGTGATAATATATTCGTGTTACATTTAAAACAAAATGATATATTAAATAGTGGATGAATAATAGTATCAATGTGTACTTAAATCTTAGTGGCTGTTTTGTCAACACTTGCTATCGTATCTCTATCTGTATCTACATTTGTCTGTCCTTTATCTGTCTCTCTCTGTCTCTATCTATTTTCTTTGGTTCATTACCTGCTCCTTTGTTATCATCCTTCATCTTTATCTTTTCCTTTATTGCCTTTTGCCTCCTCCCTTCTTCCTCCACGCTTGGTGCTTCATCTTAAGCCATAATCATAGTCTTCTGCTTCCTTGCTTCATTATTTCATTGGCCTCTTCTTTTGTTCCTTCTCTCTTTCTCTCGTTCTCTCTCAGTCTCTTTCTCTATATCTGTCTTTGTCTCTCTCACTCCCTCCTTCTCCCTTTCTCTATCTCTCTCTCTCCCTCTCCTCTTTCTCTCTCTTCCTCTCCTTCTCCTCTTCCTCTCTCTATCTCTATCTCTCCTACTCCTCCCTTTCCCTTTCTCTCTATCACCCACTCTTTCTCTCTCTCTCTGTTCTAGGTTCTGCTGTACATCCTACTATCCGGTGAAAATGTTCCCACTTCTGCTGCCCTGCTGTCGCTCTGGTTCTTCTCTGCTGCCCTGCTCTAAATATTTTTTCCCCTCATACCCCTTATCTCTGCGTGCCAGGGGCTCCTTGCCCTTTAACTTTTTCTAATCCTCTCTCTTTTTTTCACTCTACTTCTCTCTCTCTCTCTCTGACTCAATGGCCCCTCCCCCCCCCCCCCCCCCCCCCCCCCCCCCCCCCAACTCTCTCTCTATCCTTTCTTCTTTTAGCTTTTTGTTTCCTTATTAACTTCTCTTCCTTTTACTTCTCCTTTCACATTTTCTTCTTCCTTGCTCCTCCCCCTGTCCTTATTTCTCTTTGCAGTCTCCTATTCCTCCTCCTCTTTGTTTTACCTCCTCTTCGTCCTCTTTCTATTCCTCCACCATTTGCCTCTTCCTGTATTTTCACCTCGTCTTCCAGACCCATTTTATCCCCAGTTAATCTTCCTCTTCCCCCTTTTCCTCTCTATCTTCCTCTTCCCCCTCCTCCTCCGTTTCCCTTTCTCAACACCTTCCCGTTTCACTTTCACCTATTTATTTCTCCTTTTCCTCCTCCTTAACTTCCATTAAGCAGATGGAGCCCCTTCTTTGCCTCCAAGCAGGTAGACCCCAACCTCTCCCCATCAAGCAGATGGGACTCTTACCTTTCCTCCAAGCAAAGGGCCTTCCCCTTTCTCCCAAAAGGAGACAGACACACCCCCTACCTTACCTCACCCGCCTCCCCAAATGGATTTCCCAACCTCCTCACCCAAACAGGAGACATCCCCCCTCTCTCTCCAACCCCCCACTCCTTCCCCTCTCTCTCCCCAACCCCCACTCCTTCCCCTCTCTCTCTCTCCCCCAACCCCCTACTCCTTCCCCTCTCTCCCAACTCCTGCCTTCCCCCTCTCTCTCCTCTCCCAACCCCCACTCCTTCCTCTCTCTCTCTCCCCAACCTCCCACTCCTTCCCTCTCTCCTCCCCAACCCCCCACCCCCTTCCTCTCTCTCTCTCCCAACCCCCACTCCTTCCCCTCTCTCTCCCTCTAACCCCCCACTCCTTCCTCTCTCTCTCCCCAACCCCCACTCCTTCCCTCTCTCTCCCCAACCCCCACTCCTTCCCTCCCCAACCCCTACTCCTTTCTCCCCTCCATCTCTCCTAAACCGAGGCAACTGGACCCTCTACTTTCCCTTCCCTCAAGCAGAGACGACCTCCCTTCCTCCTTCCCTCTATCCCCCCTAACTCCTGCTCTTCTTCTCTCTCCCCCAGCTCCCCTCCCCCATTCCCTCTTCTCTCCCCTGCTCCCCTTCCCCACTCCTCCTCCTCCCCCACCCCCCAACCTCCCTCCCTCTCTCCAGCTCCCCCCCCTTTCACTCTTCCTCTCTCCACAACCCCACTCCCACTCTTCCCTTTCCTCTCCCCCACTCCCTCTTCCCTCCCAACTCCCACTCCTCCCCTCTTTCCTCTCCTCCCCCACTCCCTCTCTTCCCTCTCCCAAACCCCCCCACTCCTCCCCTTTCCTTCTCCCCCACTCCCCTCTCTTCCCTCTCTCAACTCCCACTCCTCCCTTTCTCTCCCTCCCACCTCCTCTTCCCTCTCCCAACTCCCCACTCCTCCCCTTTCCTCTCCCCCACTCCCTCTCTTTCCCTCTCTCAAACCCTCCCACTCCTCCCCTCTTTCCCTTCTCCCCCACTCCTCTCTTCTCTCTCTCCCAACTCCCACTCCTCCCTCTTTCTTCCTCTCCCCCACTCCCTCTCTTCTCTCTCCCCAACTCACCCCCCTTCCCTCTTCTCTCTCCCCCACTCCCTCTCTCCCTCTTCTCTCTCCCAACTCCCACTCCCACTCTTCCCCTTCCTCTCCCCACTCCCTCTCTCTTCCCTCTCCCCCAACTCCCACTCCTCCCCCTTCCTTCCCCACTCCCTCCTCAACCCCACTCCTCCCTTCCTCTCCCACTCCTCTCTCTCTCCCAACCACCACTCCTCCCCTTTCCTCTCCCCCACTCCCCCTCTCTTTCCTCTCTCTCAACTCCCCACTCCTCCCCTCACCCTCATTCCCTCTCTTCCCTCTCCCAACTCCCACTCCCTCCCCTTTCTTCTCCCCCACTCTCTCTTCCCTCTCCCAACCCCCACTCCTCCCTTTCCCTCTCCCCCACTGCCTCTTCTCTCTCTCTCAACCCCCACTCCCTCTCTTCCTTTTCTTCTCCCTCAACCTCCCACTTCAACTCCCACTTTCCTCTCCCCCTTTTCCTCTCCCTCTACCTCTCTTCTCTCTCAACTCCCTCACTCCTCCCCTTTCCTCTCCCCCACTCCCTCTCTTCTCTCTCCCAGCCCTCACCCCTCCCATTCCCCTCTCTTCTCTCCCCCAGCTCCCACTCCTCCCCTTTTCCCTCTCCCCACTCCTCTCTTCTCTCTCCCAACTCCCACTCCTCCCTTTCTTCTCCCCTCTATCTCTCTCTTCCCTCTCCCAACCCCCCACTCCTCCCCTTTCTTCTCATCCCCACTCCCTCTTCTTCCCTCTCTCAACCCCCCACTCCACCCTCTTTTCTTTCTTCTCTCCCCCACTCCTCTCTCTTTTCTCTCCCAACTCCCACTCCTCCCCTCTCTTCCCTCTCAACTCCCACTCCTCCCCCTTCCTCTCCCCCCACTCTCTCTCTCCAACTCCCAACCTCCACTCCTCCCTTCCTCCCCCACCTTCCTCTCTTCTCCCTCTCTCAACCCCTTACTCTCCTTTCTCTCTCTCCCAACTCCCTCTCCTCCCCTCTCCTCAACTCCCCCAGCTCCCACTCTCTCCTTTCCCTCTCCCAACTCCCACTCCCTCCCTCTTTCCTCTCCCCCACTCCCTCTCTCTTCCCTCTCCCAACCCCACTCCCACCTCTCTTCCCTCTCTCAACCCCCATCTCCCTCCCCTCTCCTCACCCCTCCCAGAGTTGAGCGACAGATAGACAGATCCAAGGTTCGATTCACGTCGTCGGCCATTACCGTTTTTGCTCCTTCCCTTTTATAACTGAAATCATTCAGGTTCGTCCCGCCGCTGCAAGAGCTTCGTATAATTCAATTTCCTTGGTGAGTTACATCCTCTTCCCCCCCCCCCTCTCCTCCTCCCTTGCCTTGGGGATCCGCCCGCTCGAATTATACAAAAGGCAAGTTCTACTGCGTGCTGTACCTGCGTCTCTGTCTCTGTCTCTGTCTCTGTCTGTCTCTCTCTCTTTATCTCTCTCTCTCTCTCTCTCTCTCTCTGTCTCTCTCTGTCTCTGTCTCTCTCTGTCTCTGTCTCTGTCTGTCTCTCTCTCTCTCTCTCTCTCTCTCTGTCTCTGTCTCTCTCGCTCTCTGTCTCTCGTCTCTGCCTCTCTGTCTGTCTCTGTCTCTCGCCCTGCCCTGTCTCTCTCTTCTGTCTCTGTCTCTGTCTGCCCTGTCTCTGTCTCTGTCTTTCTGTCTCCAATCTCTTGTCTCTCGTCTGTTCTCTCTCTCTCTCTTTATCTGTAAGTTCTCTGTCTCTGTCTCTCGTCTCTTGTCTCTGTCTCTGTCTCTGTCTCTCTCTCTCCCTCTCTCTCTCTGTGTCTCTCCCTCTCTCTCTCTGTGTCTCTCCCTCCCTCTCTCTCTCTCTCTCTCTCTCTCTCTCTCTCTCTCTCCCCTTCCGTTTTCTGTCGTCATCCCGAAAACAAACGGTGTCTATTCTGTTCGGTGCTTTTACGGCCTCGCAATCCGGTCGGTGTGATGGCCTTGTTTTGGGGTAAAGAGGTTGTTGCCTTGTTAGGTCGTTTGTTTGTTTGTTTGTGTGGGTTTAGTGTATGTGTGTATGTGGTGGGGGCGGAGGAGCGGAGGAGGTATGGGGGGCGGAGGAGGTATGGGGGGTGGAGGAGGCATGGGGGGCGGAGTGGGAAGGAGGAGAAGGGACTGGTGTCTTGTGTGGGCTTGTTTGGAATTGTTTGTGTATGTGATTATTTGTTTGTTTATTTGATTGTCTATTTGTATATGTTGGGGAGCGGGGATTACTGTGTATGTGTTTGTTTGTGTGAGTATTTGTGTGAGTGGGGGGGGGAGGGGGGTGGAAATGAGAGTGTAACTGACATGTACTTTATAAAAATCAATTTCCGTAATGCCTATTGACTAATATGAGTGTACTGAATGCAGTTATTGTATTTGTTCACTGTCGGATGTGTATGCAAATTAACTTCTATTCATTTCCCAGTATAAATATATTTGTCATCTGGCCATATGTTAACAAATTGTGACTTTTCCATCATTTTATTGCTGACAAATCACATTCAAATGAACACATGGAACCGTGTAGAAAAAATATATATATTGAAAAAAAAAATGTATCGCGATTTTTTTTTTCTCTCTCTCTCTTGCTCTCCTAGAGTTGCCGCAAATTATTTTTCTTCTCCACTTTCCCCGGGTTAAAAGGTCAGTCGATGGCAGGATGACGGGCAGGACAGCGGCTGTAATTTCGACCTCTTGATGGATGACAAAAACACACTTATCCACACTATAATACACTTAGCTTTAAAGGGTGTTTATCCCTAACGAGGGTGTCGGTAGTGTAATCAGGCCTGACACCCGTGAAACCACATCCAACCGAAAAAACTGACGTAAAAAAAAAGAAAGAAAAACACGTCAGAGAGCCATTGACTGCGCGCGGGAAATTCAAAATTGTCGGAAAGGGATCATTCCCCCTTCGGTGAACTTAACCTGTGACTGCACACTGACTGACTGACTGGCCCTCCCTGCCTGCCTCCGTCACTAACTTCATTTCGGCTCCAGTCACAGGCACGCCATTCCTGCTTCAGTCACCGACCTAAATTCAGTTTCAGTCCTTGCATTGGTATTGGTTTCATTCTCAGCCTCAGCCTCTGCCTCGGCCGCCGGTTTAACGGAATGTAACGGTTTCAGGAAGTGTTGCTGTGGCCGCTAAACTGACAGAATTACGTGAATCGCGTTTTGGGCCGTGAATTGATCGGAAATTTGTATGTGATACTTTCGCTTCAGAGTATCATTTGGTGTATAGTATATATTTACATAACTGGCTTATTCATCTGTGAACTTATTATATTTAGATTTGCATATATGTAAAATACATTGTTAAGCTCGGAATAGTAGCGTTCAAAGACAGTGAGAAAGAATGAACGAGCAAGGGAGAGGGAGAGAGAGAGGAGAGAGAGAGAGAGAGAGAGAGAGAGAGAGAGAGAGAGAGAGAGAGAGAGAGAGAGAGAGAGAGAGAGAGAGAGAGAGAGAGAAAGGGAGAGAGAGGAGGGGAGGGAGAGAGAGAGAGAGAGAGCGAGAGAGAGAGAGAGAGAGAGAGAGAGAGAGAGAGAGAGAGCGAGAGAGAGAGAGAGAGAGAGAGAGGGAGAGAGAGAGAGAGAGAGAGAGAGAGAGAGAGAGAGAGACAGAGACAGAGACAGAGACAGAGACAGAGACAGAGACAGAGACAGAGACAGAGAGGGAGAGAGAGAGAGAGACGGTGACCGGGCAGATCTGACGGAGCCACAAGGATCAAATCATTTTCACCGAATTACACCTCCGCAGCACCGAGCCCCAGGAGTCACATGGCGCCTGGCACAGAACACGTGTCGCCGCCGAAGGTGTCTGGGGGAGGGTGTGCCCTCGGTTCCCCCCCCCCCCGCCCAGCCCTCGTCCCAAAGCCTTCGAAATGACCCCTCTGGAGCACGCAGACGTCGATGTACCGCGGCAGTTGGCTGGCTCCGAGTACCTGTCGCGTGTTCCTCCTGGTATACCACCTGTTGAACTCGGACGACTATTACCGTATACTTGCGCCGTGTCGTGTTTCCCAAAGAGTAAACTTTGCACATGTCGCACTTTGCTTTCGATTCTACACGGTATACCTGGAGATTTCATGCGGGAGAGTACAAATGGCCGTAACAAATCCTCCTCTTCTGTGACCCTATTTGATGCGAGCCTAATCCTCATCATTCACCGCACGGAATTGTACATTATACAATTTCCTGCATATTTACCAAGACACGAGAGCGAGATCCCCCCCTCCATTAGCTCTCATTAGATAATTCATAAATTTGGCAGAAATTTCAACATTCCAGCGGAGGATGGTCACCTCCGCCAGCCTGATTACAGGTCGTAAGTACTTCCCTCGGGGCCCGCCGGGGGGGAAGGTGCTCAGTCTAGTACAATATTGCAATATGTTTTACTGCGAGCCTCCATTACCTCCATTACTGCGGGAAACTCGGCATACTGGTAAGAGGCTACATCCTTGATTACGGAAATGTGATGTGACGCTTTGACTGTTTCCGTTCCGTGGCGTTCATTTAGCGAAGGAATTCGGCGATCTCGGTGGCCGGGGCGCCAGCGACATCTTGAAGCAGCCGATGCGGTCTTGGGACAGGAGTCAAGGAGTGGCGAGTTTTTTTTTTTTTTTTTTTCCTTTCTTTCTTTTCTTTTCTTTTCGTTTATGTATGTGTCTGATTTGTATTATTATTAATTTAGTTTTGGTGTTATTAAGGATGATTTTCCGTAAGTGCCATAGTTAAAAGTAACTTTTATTATTGTTGTTACCAGTAAAATTATTAGTGTCATTTTTAAAACTCCCTTCCAATTCTAAGTCTCTCATTCTTTCTCCTTGCAGACTTTCTGACTCTAATGCACTCCCTTACTCTCCCTGACCCCCCCCCCTCTCTCCCTTTCCCTCATTCGGCTTACTCTCCCTCCCTCCCTCACCTCTCCTCCTTCCTTC
>NC_091590.1:21078865-21086365 GCF_042767895.1 Penaeus vannamei | reverse complement strand
GGTAATGATCGCAAAATTGATTACTGCTAACGATGATGATAATGATGTTAATGATGATCGGCCGGTTTGTTAAGTTTGTGCGACTTAATGAACATTCATAAATAGACATGTATATACACAGATATAAATGCATATCTGTCTATATATCTGATAGATAGATATATTTATCTATCTATTTGCCCGGTGGATATGCATGGCTAGACCGATAAATATCCATTTATATCTATATTTATGCATGTCAAGTATACGAATATTCTTTGGGTCGGGCCTCACATAATTCTAATAAACTAGGCCTATAGACATCCACATACATAGAAATAGATACAAATCTGTCAGTCTAGACATTCAAATCTGCCAGAAAGAGAGATATATGAATGTATATCTATCAGATAGACTGAAAAGCATTTATTTCTGTGAATATGCATGTACGTATATATGAATATTCATAGGGTCGAATAACTTTATTTTATCGGTAATGCCACAATTATTCTATTCCTTGATATATGGATTTTATTTCTGAAAACCTCTGACAGGCGGTAGCAAAAAGAAAAAAAAAAATAATAATTGGATGTTTTGACTTTTTTTTTTAGAACAGTTTATTGATTTCTAGAAACGTGACAGGTGGTCAAAAATAAATAAAACACCAATGACGAAACTACATCACGTCTGGCATCAGTGGTGGTCATGTGCCTGAACCTGTGACACGGTGTTCTAGGGTCAAATGGCAGACACTGTCAATTGTGCAGGTTTCTATAGACATCGAATCAAATCGTATGAACGTCTTTGTCACAGTGTCCGGTTTGGAAGCAAGAAAAATCAATTGCATAAATAGTAAGGAATATATGGTCTGTTTCTTTATTTATTTATTTTATTTTTATTTATTTATTTATTTATTTTTTATTTTTTTTATTATTATTATTATTTTTTTTTGCGACGGGAAAGTAATTAAGTCGATTTCTCAATCATTTTTATTTTCAGAAATCGGGAAGAACACGTGCGACGGATCCGTATACCAATAAAATCATTGTCGCTTAATGATAACTACGATCATTATTATCATCATCTTTACATTTATTGTTAACCTTATCATGAACGTGACTAATTATAGTGACAATAAGGGATCGTAATATCAGTCCCCATACTATCATCATCGTTAACAGAATTAGCAAAAAAGGATAATATGTTTACAGTAATTGAAATAATGATTGTGGTAATGATAACAAATATAATGATGGGGGTTATAGTGACAATATGGTGGCAATGATCGTGGTAAAGGTAAAGATACAAATAATGGTGATGATAATGATGGTGACGGTTTGGTAATTATAAATCGATTAATAATGAGAAAGGAATGTGATATCGGATATGACGATAGTAATTGTAAAAATGATTATAATGAAATTCATATATGGGGGAAAAAATATAGACAGGGAAATGGGTTTAAGCATGGCAATATTGATAATAAATAATGACAAGAATGATGTTTTTAATAGGAATAATGAAAATCATGAAAATTACCGTATTTATCATTATTTCTCTCATCGTTAATATCAACATCATTGCAAGTTGCAGTAGCAGTAATGATGGTAGTAGCAGTAGCCCCTCTATCATTACTAGCAGTACCATCATCATAGTTATCATAATAAGCATTACAATGACTGTAAGAAAGAAAGAAGGAAGATTATTGGAAGATTAGAATATAAAGAAGGAAGATTTATGTAATAAAGAAGGAAGATTACCTCCTGCAAGGTCATTCGCGGATCAAAACGAGGTCAACAAAACCCATAGCATTTGCATCACTCACTCCGAGGCAATCTGTCAATCATTCCGAGCCTCGTAATACGTTGTTATTAATACGTTGTTCTCCGTCGACCCAACATTGGTAGTCAACCAGGTACGACCCTGATGATGACGCGACCAAAACGGGTCATTTTAGCAGATTATACATTGAGGAATTAACAGGCACGGCGCCGCTGTGGCTTGGGAGAGGTCACGCGAGGTCATGTGAGGTCAGGCGTATTTTGTTCACAGGTTATTACTAACCCTGGGTAGATTTATGCTTTATACGCGGTGGCGGGAATATCACACACGCACACGCACATGAACACATTCGTAGACACACTCATACACTTAAACACACGGTGTGTGCGGGTGTGTGCGTGTGTGTTGATTGTATCCATTTACATCTCTCTCTCTTCCCCCCCCCCTCTCTCTCTCTCTCTCTCTCTCTCTCTCTCTCTCTCCCCCTCTCTCTCTCTCTCTCTCTCTCTCTGTCTGTCTGTCTGTCTGTCCTGTCTGTCTGTCTGTCTCTCTCTCTCTCTCTCTCTCTCTCTCTCTCTCTCTCTCTCTCTCTCTCTCTCTCTCTCTCTCTCGTGTGTGTGCGTGAGTTTGTGCGAGTGTGAGTATACACATACATATATACATATATTTACATATAGATAGATAGATAAGTAGGTAGAAAGATATGCCCGTATGACAATATATATATATATATACACACATATATATATATATATATGTACATATATATATGTACATTTATATATATATATATATATATATATATATATATATATATATGTATATATATATATGTACATTTATATATATATATATATATATATATATATATATATATATATATATATATATATATGTGTGTGTGTGTGTGTGTGTATGTGTGTGTGTGTGTTTGTGTGTATGTTTCTGTGCGTGTGTGTGTTTATGTGTGTGTGTGTGTGTGTGTGTGTGTGTGTGTGTGTGTGTGTGTGTGTGAGTGTGTGTGTGTGTGCGCGCGCTCGCGCGCGTTTGCATATTAGAGGTGGTTCATCTAGCAATGTTGAAATGACAAAAACAGTGTCACACTGAGTCAATATTCCAATTTATACTAATTCAGTTCCCCCCAAGATCCTGACCAGTTAGCAACGTTAGAAAACGAGAAGATACCAATGAATTATCTCTGAAACTCTAATAGCAAGATGCTGGAAAAGCAGCGATATTCAATCCATCAATTTTTTTCCCTATACTTCATCAACCGTAATATGGAAAAAAAAGATGAAGAAAAAAAAAACAAGCAATCATCCCACGCCAATTTCTCCCGAAAATTCCAGAAACTGTAATTATAATGCGTCTTAGTCATGGTTCCCATTTTCTTTTTCACTCTCTCATTCTCCGTTTTCTTTACACTTCACCCGTTTTCGTTCCGACATTTGCAATTCTCATCCTATGGCAATTTCAACACTTTATTGACCCTGGAAGACGTCAGAATAAAGTGAAATATTACCGACCACGATGAAATGTGAAGCAGATTATATTCATCTAACGGTGAGGCCCGTAATTTTGGATTATTCTAAGTGTTGTAAATTGTAATTTTCGAATTTTGACGTAAATTGTTTGTTGACACTACGGTCAGGCGCCATTCTTGTTGGCTTTGGGACGAAACTTTTTATATTCTTCATTTTTTTTTCTTTTCTTTTCTCATCTTTCTTCATCTTCTATGGCACTAATCATGGTACTATTTTTGTTGTTGTTGTCGCTGTTGTTACAGTTATTGCTCTTTTCATCCTTATTACCATTATAATCTTGATCGTTATTATCTTTATTTTTCGGAATTGTTATTGTCACTATCATTATTTTTTTGTTTTTATTGTCAGTGCAAATATCATCATCCTCCTCATCATCATAATTATTATATTGATAATAGTAATGAAAATAATAATGATCATTATAATTGTTGTTATTATTATCATCACCATTACTATTGCTATTTTTTATTATTGTTATCATTATTATTTTTAGATGATTTTGTTGTATTTGTTAATCACCATCATCACCATCGTCATCACCATCACCACGATCATCATCATTACCATCATCACATCACTATCATCACCACCATCATCACTACCAACATCCTCATCATCACCACCAACATCACCACCATCATTATCATCCTCACCATCATCACCATCACCTACATCATCAATACACCATCATCATCATCACCACCATCATCACCACCAACCAACCAACACCAACCAACATCTTATTACCAAAATCATCACCAACACATTTTTTCTTCTTTCTTTTTTTTACATTCATACGGAACTCTTGCCACGTTTTTAGACAACGAATGTTCGGGACAGTTTGACTCGAAATGACGAAAAATGTGTAAAGTTAAGAAAAGACAAATTTTAAGAAAGGAAAACGCTTAAGGAATGGTAAGAGGAGGGGAGGGAAGGAGAGGGAGGGAGGGGGTGGAGGGATGGAGGCGGGAGGGAGAGGGATGGGGAGGAAGGGAATGGAGGGAGAGAGGGAGATAGGGGGAGGCGAAGGGGGAGGGAGGGAGAGAGGGGAGGGAGGGGGAGGGATAGGGAGGAGGGACGGGGGAGGAAGGAGGAGAGAGGGGATGGAGGGGGAGAGGGACGGGGAGGAATGGGGAGGGAGGGAAGGGAAAGAGTGCAGAAAAGGAGAGGGGGAGAAAGGAGGGAGAGGAAGAGAGGGAAAGAAGTGGGACAGAAAGTGAAAGGGAGAGAGATAGTGAAAGGGCAAAAAAGGGAAAAATAAATGTAAAATGTAAAGACATGAGAAAGGTCAGAGAGAAGTGGAGGAAGAGAGAGGAGAAGATAAAAAGAAAAAAAATGGATGAAAAAGGAAAACATATGAATATTATTAGACAAAAAAAAAAATCATAGAAAGGGAGGGAAACAAGAAGAAAAAAAAGCCAGGGAGAATGGAACGAAAGAAAGAAGAAGAAAGAAAAGAAAATTAACAGTTAAGAAATAATAAAAAAAAAAGCACTAGAAAGAAGAAAAAAGTGATGAAAATATATAAAAAAGAAAAATAATGGAAAATAAAGATTAAAAAAAGAAAAAAATATATATATATATATATATAGATATATATATATATACATATATATATATATATATATATATATATATATATATATATATATATATATATATATATATATATATATATATATACTAGAAACAAATTATGAAGATAATTAAAAGAACCAGAAGAGGAGATGAAGAAGAAGATGAAAAAGAAAAAGACTGAAAAATAGGAGGAGGAGAAGTGGGAGAAAAAAAGAGGTGATGAGAAGGAGAAGGAGGAAAGAGAAAAGGAATATGAAGAAGAAAAAGACCGAAAATAAACGAAGAAAGAGACTGAGAAAAGGAAGGTCACATGAAAAAGAAAAAACAAAATTAACCAAAAGAGAGAAAGAGAGAGAGAGAAAAAAAAGCGAAAATTGAGAAGAAGAAGAAGAAGAAAACAAGAAAGGGAAAAGGAAATGATTAATAAAAAAAAGATAAGGATAAGAAAACAGAACAAGGGAGAAAGAATGAATTGAGACGAAAAAAGATAAATAAGAGAGCAAGGAAGAATTACTAAAACAAAAGGGAGAAGAAGAAAACAAGAAAGGGAGAAAATAAAAATCAAGACGAAGAAGAAACAGAAGAAGAAGAAAACAATTAAGGGAGAAAGAAAGAATTAAGACGAAGGAGAATAGAACAAGAAAATGGAAAATAGAAAGACTGAATAAGGAAATGACGAAGAAGAAGACAACTAGAAAGAGAGAATTAAGATGAAGAAAAAGAAAGGAACAAGAAAGAAAAAAAAGAAAGAATGAAGTAGAAAAAGAAGAAGAAGAATAGAACAAGAAAGAGAGAGAAGTTAAACAAAAGAAGAAGACGAAGAAGAAAGAACAAAAATGAAAAAAAGAACCAAAAAAAAAAGACGGAAAAAAAAGCGAACAAGAAAATGAAAAAAAAACAAGACGCAGAAGAACAAGAAAGGAAAAAAAAGAGAATTAAGACGAGGGAAGAGGAGGAGGAGGAGGAGGAGAAGGAGGAGAAACAGGAGGAGGAGGAGGAAGAGTAGGAGGAGGAGGAGGACGACCCCCCCCCCCAGGGCCCCGCCGCAAAGGCCACACAACCAAGCTGCTTAAAATCTGGATAATATTTCATGTTGACGTTACAAATTATGGATCAAAGGAAGGGAGAGAAGAAGAACAAGACAAGGAGGAAG
Organism: Penaeus vannamei; assembly: GCF_042767895.1. NCBI lineage: Eukaryota > Metazoa > Arthropoda > Malacostraca > Decapoda > Penaeidae > Penaeus > Penaeus vannamei. The sequence continues at coordinate 21,080,329 of NC_091590.1, read as the reverse complement.
TGGAGAAAGAAGAAGAAAAATGACGGTGGAGAAGCAGGAAGATGGAGATGGCGCTTCAGGCTACGAAAAGGGGGAAGAAAAAGGGAAGAAGGAAGTGGAGAGAGAAGAAGAAGAATGACGGTGAAGAATCTGGAAGATGGAGATGGCGCTTCAGGCTACGAAAAGGAGGAAGAAAAGGGGAAGAAGGAAGTGGAGAGAGAAGAAGAAAAATGACGGTGGAGAAATAGGAAGATGGAGAAAGAAGAAGAAAAATGACGGTGGAGAAACAGGAAGATGGAGATGGGGCTTCAGGCTACGAAAAGGAGGAAGAAAAAGGGAAGAAGGAAGTGGAGAAAGAAGAAGAAAAATGACGGTGGAGAAATAGGAATATGGAGAAAGAAGAAGAAGAATGACGGTGGAGAAACAGGAAGATGGAGATGGCGCTTCAGGCTACGAAAAGGAGGAAGAAAAAGGGAAGAGGGAAGTGGAGAGAGAAGAAGAAGAATGACGGTGGAGAAGCAGGAAGATGGAGATGGCGCTTCAGGCTACGAAAAGGAGGAAGAAAAAGGAAAGAAGGAAGTGGAGGGAGAAGAAGAAGAATGACGGTGAAGAATCTGGAAGATGGAGATGGCGCTTCAGGCTACGAAAAGGAGGAAGAAAAAGGGAAGAAGGAAGTGGAGAAAGAAGAAGAATAATGACGGTGGAGAAACAGGAAGATGGAGATGACGTTTAAGAATACGAAGAAGAGGAAAAAAAAGAGAAGAAGGAAGTGGAGAGAGAAGAAGAAAAATGACAGTGGAGATGAAGATGGCGTTTAAGGCTACGAAAAGGAGGAAGAAAATGGAAGAAGGAAGTGGAGAAAGAAGATAATTGACAGTGGAGAAACGTTTAAGGAAGTGGAGGAAGAAAAAAAAAGGAAGAAAGAAGGACGATGGCGATGAGTAAGAAGATAAAGAGGAGGAACAAGTATAAGAAAAGATTAAGATGAGGCAGAGGAAAATAATGATAATAATTAAAATAATAACGATTCTTATAATAAGAATATTAGTAACAGCGATGACAGTAATTTTCACAGTAATTGAGAATAAAAAGAGGAGGAATGGGAGAAGAAGAGACAAGAAAAAAAACATAATAATAATAAAAAATGAAGGAAAATCAGAAAAAAGGGAAAGAGAGGTAACTGTAGACATGACGTAGGACCTTTCATGTCATTTATTAGAGCCGGGAATCATGATCATATGGTCAGTCAGAGACATGAATAATGAGTCTGGAATCTATCAGAGGGGGAGGAAGGGAGATGGAGGGGGAGGAAAGGGGGTGAGGGGGAGGAAGGGAAGAGGAGGAAAGAGGGGTGAGGGGGAGGAAGGGAGGAAGGGGGTTGTGGGGATGTAGGGGAGGGAGAGGGAGGGGGGGAGGAAGGGAGGAGGAGGAAGGGAGGGGAGGGAGAGGGAGGAAGGAGGAAGGAAGGAGAGTGGGGGAGGGAGG
>NC_091590.1:21066365-21071365 GCF_042767895.1 Penaeus vannamei | reverse complement strand
CCTGCCTTCCTCCCCTCCCTCGCCTCCTTTCCTCCCTCGCCTCCCTTCCCTCCCCTCCCTCGCTCTGCCTTCCCTCCCTCGCCTCCCTTCCCTCCCCTCCCTCGCCTCCCTTCCCTCCCTCGCCTCCCTTCCCTCCCTCGCCTCCCTTCCCTCCCGTCCCTCGCCTGTCTTCCCTCCTCGCCTGCCTTCCCTCCCTCGCTTCCCTTCCCTCCCTCGCCTCCTTCCCTCCCTCCCCTCCCTTCCCCTCCTCGCCTCCCTTCCCTCCCTCGCTCTCCCATCCCTCCCTCGCCTCCCTTCCCTCCCTCGCCTCCCTTCCCTTCCCTCCCTTGCCTCCCTCGCCTCCCTTCCCTCCCCTCCCTCGCCTGCCTCCCCTCCCTCGCCTGCCTTCCCTCCCTCGCCTCCCTTCCCTCCCTCCCTCGCCTCCCTTCCTCCCCTCGCTTCCCTCCCTCGCTTCCCTCGCCTCCTTCCCTCCCTCGCCTCCCTTCCCTCCCTCGCCTCCCTTCCCTTCCCTCCCTCACCTGCCTTCCCTCCCTCGCCTCCCTTCCCTCCCTCGCCTCCCTTCCCTTCCCCCTCCTCACCTGCCTTCCTCTCTTGCCTCCCTTGCCTCCCTTGCCTCCCTTGCCTCCCTTGCCTCCCTTGCCTCCCTTGCCTCCCTTGCCTCCCCTGCCTCCCTTGCCTCCCTTGCCTCCCTTGCCTCCCTTGCCTCCCTTGCCTCCTTCCCTCCCCTCGCCCCCTTCCCTCCCTCGCCTCCTTTCCCTCCCTCGCCCCCTTCCCTCCCTCGCCTCCCTTCCCTCTCCCTCGCCTTCCCTTCCCTCCCTCCCTCCCTCCCCTCGCCTCCCTCCCCTCCCTCGCCTCCCTTCCTTCCCTCGCCTCCCTTCCCTCCCTTCCCTCCCTCGCCTCCCTTCCCTCCCTCGCCTCCCTTCCCTCCCTTCCCTCCCTCGCCTCCCTTCCCTCCCTCCTTCCCCCTTCCCTCCCTCGCCTCCCCTTCCCTCCCTCGCCTCCCTTCCCTCCCTCGCCTCCCTTCCCTCCCTCGCCTCGCCTTCCCTCCCTCGCCTCCCTTCCCTCCTCGCCTCCCTTCCCTCCCTCGCCTCCCTTCCCCTCCCTCCCCTCCCTTCCCTCCCTCGCCTCCCTTCCCTCCCCGTCCCTCGCCTGTCTTCCCTCCCTCGCCTGCCTTCCCTCCTCGCCTCCCTTCCCTCCCTGCCTCCCTTCCCTCCCTCGCCTCCCTTCCCTCCCTCGCCTCCTTCCTTCCCTCCGTCCCTCGCCTGTCTTCCCTCCTCGCCTGCCTTCCCCTCGCCTGCCTTCCCTCCCTCGCCTCCCTTCCCTCCCTCGCCTCCCTTCCCTCCCTCGCCTCCCTTCCCTCCCTCGCCTCCCTTCCTCCCTCGCCTCCCTTCCCTCCCTTCCCTCTCCTCGCCTCCCTTCCCTCCCTCCCTTCCTTCCCTCCCTCGCCTCCCTTCCCTCCCTCGCCTCCCTTCCCTCCCTCGCCTCCCTTCCCTCCCTCGCCTGCCTTCCTCCTCGCCTCCCTTCCCTCCCTCGCCTCCCTTCCTCCCTCGCCTCCCTTCCCTCCCTCGCCTCCCTTCCCTCCCTCGCCTCCCTTCCCTCCCGTCCCTCGCCTGTCTTCCCTCCCCTCGCCTGCCTTCCCTCCCTCGCCTCCCTTCCCTCCCTCGCCTCCCTTCCCTCCCTCGCCTCCCTTCCCTCCCTCGCCTCCCTTCCCTCCCGTCCCTCGCCTGTCTTCCCTCCTCGCCTGCCTTCCCTCCCTCGCCTGCCTTCCCTCCCTCGCCTCCCTTCCTCCCTCGCCTCCCTTCCCTCCCTCGCCTCCCTTCCCTCCCTCGCCTCCCTTCCCTCCCTCGCCTCCCTTCCCTCCCTTCCTCCCTCGCCTCCCTTCCCTCCCCTCGCCTCCCTTCCCTCCCTTCCCTCCCTCGCCTGCCTTCCCTCCCTCGCCTCCCTTCCCTCCCTCGCCTCCCTTCCCTCCCTCGCCTCCCTTCCCTCCCTCGCCTCCCTTCCCTCCCTTCCCTCCCTCGCCTCCCTTTCCTCCCTTCCCTCCCTTCCCTCCCTCGCCTGGCAGTGGCTGTTCCGGGCTGGAGGTGTTTGGGCCGAAATAAGCGATTTCGGTGGCTGGGGGAAATGGCTGATGATTGTGGGCGTGTCTTTGTGTCTGTGTCTTTGTTTGTCTGTCTGTCTCTTTGTTTGTCTGTATGTCTCTTTGTCTGTATGTATGGCTCTTTGTTTGTTTGTATGTCTCTTTGTTTGCCTGTGTGTCACTTTTTTTTAGCTATCTCTTTGTTTGTCTGTGTGTCACTTTTTTGTCTCTGTCTCTTTGTTTGTCTCTTTGTTTGTCTGTGTGTCACTTTTTTGTCTCTGTCTCTTTGTTTGTCTCTTTGTTTGTCTGTGTGTCACTTTTTTGTCTCTGTCTCTTTGTTTGTCTCTTTGTTTGTCTCTTTGTTTGTCTGTATGTCTCTTTGTCTGTATGTCTCTTTGTTTGTCTGTATTTCTCTCTGTTTGTCTGTATGTTTCTTTGTTTGTATGTAGTGTATGTCTCTTTGTTTTTTTGTATATTTTGTTTGTCTGTCTGTCACTTTTTTGTTTGTCTGTATGTCTCTTTGTTTGCCTTTCTGTCACTTTTTTTGTCTGTCTGTCTCTTTGTTTGTCTTTGTGAGTGTCTATTTGTCTATCTAAATGTATATTTGTTTTACCATTATAATGATAATAATGCAAATAACTTTAACAATGATTGCAATGGTTACAATAATAATAATGATAATTGTGATACTACTACTACTAATAGTAATGATAATAATGATGATTATGATAATAATAATGGCAGTAGTAATGATAATAATAATGATAATGATAATGATGATAATAGTAAAGATAATGATAATAATAGTAATGGTAATGATAGTAATAACAATGATGTTAATTGTAATAATAATAATGTACTGGTGATGATAATGATAACAAGAGTAATGATATCAACAATGATAATAAAAATGATAATCATAATGATGATAATAAAAATGATAATCATAATGCTGATAATAATAATAATAAAAGTAATAATGATATTACCAATAACAATAATGATAACAGTAATGAGGATATTAATGATCATTGCCATTATCGTCATTAGTATTATTATTAGTAGTTAAAATATCGTTATTATTATTATTAGTAGTAATAGTATTGTTATTATCAGTATCATTACTATTACTATTGTTATTATTATCAATATCATTATCATTACTATAATTATTGTTGATATTATTATTACAATAATAGTTTTATTTTATTTACTATTTGCTAAACACCAATCACAAAACAGATTTTACTGTTACATATCTCTCTCTAATTATCCTCTTGATCAAGCATTCCACAAACGAATTTCTTTATCCAACCAATATACACATTCTATCAGGAAGAGAGAGAGAGAGAGAGAGAGAGAGAGAGAGAGAGAGAGAGAGAGAGAGAGAGAAATAGAATTTTCGTTTTCTCCTACAATGGCTATTCCCCATGAAAAAAAAAAACAAAACAAAAAAAAAAACAAGAATTTCGCATTTCCTTCTCGGATTTCAGGCTCGTCAAGTGATTCTCCTTCATGCAGTGCGCCGTGAGGGGTTTCCTGCATGTTTCAGACAAGGGCGGTATTGAGTTGCAGAAGACAATGCTAGATATGGATGTTCATGCACACTGGGAATTAAAGGTGTCGCGAATGCCTTTGCAGTCGTGAGAAAGTTCTTTTTTTTTTGAAGTAGGATCTAAAAGGGTTATATATCGAGAGAGCGAGAGAGAGAGAAGAGAGAGAGAGAGAGAGAGAGAGAGAGAGAGAGAGAGAGAGAGAGAGAGAGAGACACACAGACAGACAGACAGACAGACAGACAGACAGACAGACAGACAGACAGGCAGAGAACAAGAGCGAACGAGAGCGAACGAGAGCGAACGAGAGCGAGAGCAAGAGAGAGAGAGAGAGAGAGAGAGAGAGAGAGAGAGAGAGACAGAGAGAGAGATAGAGAGAGAGGGAGGGAGAGAGAGAGAGAGAGAGATAGATAGATAGATAGATAGATAGAGAGAGAGAGAGAGAGAGAGAGAGAGAGAGAGAGAGAGGCAGAGACAGAGTGAATGAGAGAGAGAGAGAGAGACAGACAGACAGACAGACAGAGAGACAGATAGAGAGACAGAGGCAGAGGCAGAGTGAATGAGAGAGACAGAGAGAGAGAGAGACAGAGAGAGAGAAGGAGAGAACGAGAGCGAGAGCGAGAGAACGAGAGCGAACGAGAGAGAGAGAGAGAGAGAGAGACAGAGAGAGGCAGAGACAGAGAACGAGAGCGAACGAGAGCGAGAGACAGAGAACGAGAGCGAACGAGAGCGAGAGAACGAGAACGAGAGAGAGCGAGAGAGAGAGAGCGAGAGAGAGAGAGAGAGACAGACAGAGAGAGGCAGAGACAGAGAACGAGAGCGAACGAGAGCAAGAGAGAGAACGAGAGAACGAGAGAGCGAGAGAGAGAGAGCGAGTGTCTTACCGGACCCCGATCGTAACTTTGTTTAATACTCAAGATCCCTCAAATCCTTCGTTCACTAGAGGCTCAGAGTTCGTTGTTTTCCTGCGTTGAAACTTCTGTGTCGCGGTGAAGTTTTGAGACGAAGTTTGGTCTCCTTTCTGCTGTTCTTTTGTTTTTTGTTTTTATTTACTTTCGTTTTGTCGATTTTTTTTTCCTTTATGTGATTTTCTCTTTCTATTGCTTATCATTTTTTTTACTTTCTTGTTTTTTTTTCGTTTGTGTAATGTTGTCGATTTTTTTTTTTTTTACTTTCTCTCTTTGCTTTTCTTTAACTATTTTTTTCTCTTCTTTTTCTTTTCTTTGTCCAGTTCTTTCCTTTGTTTTTAATTTTTCTTCTTTCCATTTTTTTTCCTTTATCTAATTTTGTCTCTATCTTTCTTTTATTTATTTTTTCTTTGTTTAATTTTGCTCCTTTCTTAACATTCAATTGTCTTTCTTATGGCATGT
>NC_091590.1:21053865-21058865 GCF_042767895.1 Penaeus vannamei | reverse complement strand
GGTGGCTAGAGAAAGGTTATTTTTAGACACAACTTTCGTATGAACTTAATTATTCTTATTCTTATTTCTTTTACTAACATTGATGATGATTATGACCATAGCAATAAAAACTGTTATCATAATGATAATGATGATCATTATAATGATGGTAATAATTATTATCATAATGATAGTAATCATAATTATCATTATGATAATAATGATGATTGTCATTATACTGATAAAGATAATTTCTATAACAATAAGATAATGATAACTACAATAGCAGTAATACAGTGATAATAATAAGAATTATAATTTTAATAACTGTAAAATAATGATAATGATAATAATGATATCCATCATAATAATAATGATAATCATTTCAGTAATAACGATAACAATAAAGACAACGATAACGATAAGATTTAGCTCCCTAAATTCAACCTGAAAAGCAGTTTTTCTTCTTCCGATAATCACCTTTCTGTCCACATCCGCTTGCTCCTTTTTACCGGCCACCTTTCGCATAGACCACTTGATGCAGCGACCGCTCACCTGTTCTCACCTGCCTTCTGTTCCCCGTTTTGCTTCTCCTCCTCTCTCTCTTCCTCTTTCTTTCTATTTTTCTTTCTTTCTTTCTATCTCTGTTCCTCTTTCTTTCTTTCTTTCTATCTCTCTTCCTCTTTCCTCACCTACCTTGTGTGCCCCGCTTTGTCTCTCCTTTCTCTCTCTCTTCCTCTTTCTTTCTTTCTTTCTTTCCTTCTATCTCTCTTCCTCCTTCCTCACCTACCTTGTGTTCCCCGCTTTACCTCTTCCTTTTTCTCTCTCTTCCTCTTTTTTTTTCTTTCTTTCTCTCTTCCTCCTTCCTCACCTACCTTGTGTTCCCCGCTTTGCCTCTCCTCTCTCTCTCTCTCTCTCTCTTCCTCTTTCTTTCTTTCCTTCTATCTCTCTTCCTCCTTCCTCACCTACCTTGTGTTCCCCGCTTCGCCTCTCCTTTCTCTCTCTCTTCCTCTTTCTTTCTCTCTTTTTTTCTTTCTTTCTATCTCTCTTCCTCCTTCCTCACCTGCCTTGTGTTCCCCGCTTTCCTTCTCCTTTCTCTCTCTTTTCCTATTTCTTTCTTTCTTTCTTTCTATCTCTATTCCGTCTTCCTCACCTACCTTGTGTTCCCCGCTTTGCCTTTCCTTTCTCTCTCTTCCTCTTTCTTTCTTTCTTTCTTTCTATCTCTCTTCCTCCTTCCTCCCCATTCCTCTTCAGAAATGAAGATGGAATCAAGGAGAATTTTTAAACTTTTGTCTCATTTTCAACAAATCTCGTTTCCGTATTGTGGATTTTTTATTACTAATAATCATGATACTAATAATGATAGTTATACAGGTACAAATGACAATGATAACAGCAATGACGATATCAATTATAGGATTGAATATAATGATAATGATATCAGTGAATATCATAATGGTAATAATGATGGTGATATAATAATGATAACGTTGATTATGATGATGATAAAATAATAATGTTAATGACAATAATAATAGTAATAAGAAGAAGGAGAATGATTTTAATTATTGTTTTCATTATTATTATCATAAATACAGATTACAATGATGGTTAGGATGTAATGATAATAGCACTAGTAATGATAATGATGTTACCACTACTACTAATAATAATATGATAATAATATAATAGCAATAAGGACGATTATAATAGTAATGGCATGCAAAATAATAATAGTGATAATAATAATGATAATAACAATAATAATAGCAATGATAATAATAGTAATAATAATAATGATAATAATAATAATAATAATAATAATGATAATAATAAAAATCATCATCATTATCATCATCATGATAACAATAATAGTAATAAAAAAAATAATAATGATAGTAATAATAATAATAATAAAAAAAATAATAATGTTAAAAATGATGATAATAATAATGAAAACAGTAATAATGATAATAATAATAGTTATTCATTAAGACTTGGTATTCTTTAGTTGTCATTGAATAATTATAATACTACTGTCAAGAATACATATTCTTCTTCCATTTCCGAATTATATAGGAAGAGTAATAATAAAAAAAAAAAAAATCCTGCCACATGGTTATCAGAATATACAAAATCCGTATTTGTTTTCCCTTCATTATTGCTAATTGAATTTGCTGCGTAATTAGAAGATTTGGAAGAAAAGAAAATTCGAAATTCAAACACTAATATATATAGGTTTGAATACTGCTAATATAACTTCGATAAATTCGTGTTCGTATTTTGTCCTTGTTCGAATACTGCTAATGTGTTTGTATTTTGTTTGTTTGTTTGTATTTTTTCATAATGCTAATGTAAGTTTCTCTTTTGTTTGTTTGTTTGTATTTTTTCTTTGGTTGAATACTGATAATGTATTTGTATTTTGTTTGTTTGTTTGTATTTTTCTTTGTTTGAATACTGCTAATGTAAGTTTGTATTTTGTTTGTTTGTTTGTATTTTTTCTTTGTTTGAAAACTGCTAATGTAAGTTTGTATTTTGTTTGTATTTTTTCCTTGTTCGAATACTGCTAATGTGTTTGTATTTTGTTTGTTTGTTTGTATTTTTTCCATTTTTGAATACTGCTAATGTAAGTTTGTATTTTGTTTGTTTGTTTGTATTTTTTCTTAAAAAAGAAGTTTGTATTTTGTTTGTTTGTTTGTATTTTTTCCTTGTTTGAATACTGCTAATGTAAGTTTGTATTTTGTTTGTTTGTTTGTATTTTTTCCTTGTTTGAAAACTGCTAATGTAAGTTTGTATTTTGTTTGTTTGTTTGTATTTTTTCCTTGTTTGAAAACTGCTAATGTAAGTTTGTATTTTGTTTGTTTGTTTGTATTTTTTCCTTGTTTGAAAACTGCTAATGTAAGTTTGTATTTTGTTTGTTTGTTTGTATTTTTTCCTTGTTTGAAAACTGCTAATGTAAGTTTGTATTTTGTTTGTTTGTTTGTATTTTTTCCTTGTTTGAAAACTGCTAATGTAAGTTTGTATTTTGTTTGTTTGTTTGTATTTTTTCCTTGTTTGAAAACTGCTAATGTAAGTTTGTATTTTGTTTGTTTGTTTGTATTTTTTCCTTGTTTGAAAACTGCTAATGTAAGTTTGTATTTTGTTTGTTTGTTTGTGTTTTTTCCTTGTTTGAATACTGCTAATGTAAGTTTGTATTTTCTTTGTTTGTTTGTATTTTTTTTCCTTGTTCGAATACTGCTAATGTAAGTTTTTATTTTGTTTGTTTGTTTGTATTTTTTCCTTGTTTGAAAACTGCTAATGTAAGTTTGTATTTTGTTTGTTTGTTTGTATTTTTTCCTTGTTTGAAAACTGCTAATGTAAGTTTGTAATTTGTTTGTTTGTTTGCATTTTTTTCCTTTTTTGAATAATGCTAATATAAGTTTGTATTTTGTTTGTTTGTTTGTATTTTTTTCCTTTTTTGAATAATGCTAATATAAGTTTGTATTTTGTTTGTTTGTATTTTTTCCTTGTTCGAATACTGCTAATGTGTTTGTATTTTGTTTGTTTGTATTTTTTTCCTTTTTTGAATACTGCAAATGTAAGTTTGTATTTTGTTTGTTTGTTTGTATTTTTTCCTTGTTTGAATACTGCTAATGTAAGTTTGTACTTTGTTTGTTTGTTTTTTATTTTTCGTTAGTTGAATACTGCTAATGTAAGTTTTTATTTTGTTTGTTTGTTTGTATTTTTTTCCTTTTTTAAATACTGCTAATGTAAGTTTGTATTTTGTTTGTTTGTTTGTATTTTTTTCCTTTTTTAAATACTGCTAAAGTAAGTTTGTATTTTGTTTGTTTGTTTGTATTTTTTCCTTGTTCGAATACTGCTAATGTGAGTTTGTATTTTGTTTGTTTGTATTTTTTCCTTGTTTGAATACTGCTAATGTAAGTTTGTATTTTGTTTGTTTGTTTGTTTTTTCCTTGTTCGAATACTGCTAATGTATTTGTATTTTGTTTGTTTGTATTTTTTCCTTGTTCGAATACTGCTAATGTGAGTTTGTATTTTGTTTGTTTGTTTGTATTTTTTCCTTGTTTGAAAACGGCTAATGTAAGTTTGTATTTTGTTTGTTTGTTTGTATTTTTTTCCTTGTTTGAATACTGCTAATGTAAGTTTTTATTTTGTTTGTTTCTTTGTATTTTTTCCTTGTTTGAATACTGCTAAAGTAAGTTTGTATTTTGTTTGTTTGTTTGTATTTTTTCCTTGTTTGAAAATTGCTAACGTAAGTTTGTATTTTGTTTGTTTGTTTGTATTTTTTTCCTTGTTTGAATACTGCTAATGTAAGTTTGTATTTTGTTTGTTTGTTTGTATTTTTTCTTTGTTTGAATACTGCTTATGTAAGTTTGTATTTTGTTTGTTTGTTTGTATTTTTTCCTTGTTTGAATACTGCTAATGTAAGTTTGTATTTTGTTTGTTTGTTTGTATTTTTTCCTTGGTTGAATACTGCTAATGTAAGTTCGTATTTTGTTTGTTTGTATTTTTTCCTTGTTTGAAAACTGCTAATGTGTTTGTATTTTGTTTGTTTGTTTGTATTTTTTCCTTGTTTGAATACTGCTAATGTAAGTTTTTATTTTGTTTGTTTGTTTGTATTTTTTTCCTTGGTTGAATACAGCTAATGTAAGTTTGTCTTTTGTTTGTTTGTTTGTTTGTATGTTTTCCTTGTTTGAATACTGCTAATGTAAGTTTGTCTTTTGTTTGTTTGTTTGTATTTTTTTCCTTTTTTAAATACTGCTAATGTAAGTTTGTATTTTGTTTGTTTGTTTGTATTTTTCCTTGTTCGAATACTGCTAATGTAAGTTTGTATTTTGTTTGTTTGTTTGTATTTTTTCCTTGTTTGAATACTGCTAATGTAAGTTTGTATTTTGTTTGTTTGTTTGTATTTTTTCCTTGTTTGAATACTGGTAATGTAAGTTTGTATTTTGTTTGTTTGTTTGTATTTTTTTCCTTTTTTGAATACTGGTAATGTAAGTTTTTTCTTTTGTTTGTTTGCA
>NC_091590.1:21043865-21048865 GCF_042767895.1 Penaeus vannamei | reverse complement strand
CTTAGAAATGGTTGCGTTTGTTTGTGGCTTAGAAATGGTGGTGTTTGTTTGTGTCGAAGGTTGGTTGTGTATGTTTTTGTTTGTCTAAGAATGGTTGTGTTTGTTTGTGCTTGTGTCATAGAAAAAATTGTTTGTTTCTGTTGAATATTGGTTGTCTGTCTATGGATGTTTTTTGTATGTGTTTAAGAATCGTTTTGTTGTTTGTGTTTGTCTGTTAATAATGGTTGTGTTTGTTAGTGTTGAAGGTTGGTTGTATCTGTTTGTGTTTGTGTATGGATGTTTTTTATTGTTTTATTTTTTGTTTAAGAATTATTTTGTTGTGTCTGTTTGGGTCTAAAAATGGTTTTGTATATATGTGTTTGTTTGTAAGAACGTTTGTGTGTATAGTGACTAAAGATGATTGAGTGTGTTTTTTTTATGTTTGTGTCTCTTTATGCTTATGACTATGTACGTACATGTTCCTGAATCTGTGTACGTGTATCGTAGATATGCCTGTATACGCATTCGCCTCTATGTACGTACCTGTGTACATGCATAGGTGTCCCTCTACACCTGAACAACATCAGGACGAAATGATAATACTATTGTTAAGTACTTATTCCCACAGTAATGATACCATTGAATTCACACGAACAATAGAATCTACACTTATACAGCAGCGGAGGCTCAGGTGCACTCAGCATAGCGCCGTGTGAATATTACATGATCTAATGAAACTATGATCGTGATGCATTTTTGATCGTTCGAGTCATTCATTTGTTATCATTTCAGATTTCTTGGCGTTCTTGTTTATCCGATTTGCTGGAATGTAGTGGATTTGTGGGTATTATCTGTTCTGTTTGCGATGATAATGGTGGTTAGTATTATATCTATTAGTGTTATTATTGTTATTGTTTTCATATGTTGTTATCATCGTCATCATAATGGGGAATAAGTAGATATGAAATAAAATATCTTTTAAATTTAACTCAGCACGTCAGCGACCCCTCCCCCCCCCCCCATGCAACCGGTCTATTCCTCCTTGTATCCTTCTCTCTCCTCCCCCTATCCTCCCCCTCCTCTCCATACCCTCTCTATCCCTTGTTTGTCGTCCCTATCCAATTCCCTAATTCCCTTTTTTTCCCTCTTTCTCTCTTTCTCTCTCACTCTTTTATTCTCTCTCTCTCTCTTTCTCTCTCTCTGTCTCTGTCTCTGTCTGTCTGTCTCTCTCTCTCTCTCCCTCTCTCTCTCTCTCTCTCTCTCTCTCTCTCTCTCATTTCCTCATTCTCACCCTTATCCCTTTCTTCATCACATCACTCCCCTCTCTCCCTCCATATCTCCCTCCCCTACCCCCCCTCCTAACCACTCGTCACTCCTCCTATCCACCCTATCTCCCTTCCATCCCACTCCCTTCCCCCTCCATACCACAGTCCTCTTCTCCTCCCCACTCCCCATCCCCTTCCCTTCTCCCTCCCCCCCTAACCCCTCCACACGACGTATACCCCCCCTCCCTTTCAGACCACTGGCCACTCCCTCTCCCCTCCACTCCTTCACACCACTACCACCTTCCCTCCCACCTCCACGTCACACCTTCCACTCCCCTCTACATCATTCCACCTTTCCCCCTCTTTATCACTCCTCTCTCCCTCCGCAACACTCTCCCTTTCCACCCCACCCCCCCACCCATCTACACACCCCTCCCCACCCCTTCCATCCTCCGCTCTACTCCACTCATCCTTCCATACCCTCTACCCCCCCTCCCTACCCCACCTCCTCAACCCCCTCTCTACACCACTCACCCTTCCATAACCCCTACCCATCCATCCCTACCCCTCAACACATCCCTCCCCTCCCCCTCCACCCCCCTGCATCCCTTTCCACGCCTCCCCCTCCCTCTCCACACCTCCCCTACACGCCTCTCCACACCTCCCCCTACCCCCTCCACCTCCCCTCCACCCCCCTCCCACCTCCCCTACATCCCTCTCCACACCTCCCCCTACCCCCCCTACCTCCCGTACACCCCTCTCCACACCTCCCCCTGCCCCCCCACCTCCCCTACCAGCACCCCCCACCCCACCAGCACCCCCCACCTCCCCTACATCCTTCTCCACACCTCCCCCTACCCCCCTACCTGCCCTACCAGCACCCCCCACCCCACCGTCCCTTATTTACACTCTCCCTCCTCATTACTATGCACCCTTCACTAGTTGTCGAAGTCCTAATACAGCACAGAGAGAGGGAGAGACTTCAGTCGGATCTCCCTTGCTGGGTTATCTCGGCCTGCTGCAGTGCCGGGGGAGGGAGAGGGAGGGAGAGGGAAGGAGGGAGAGGGAGGGAGGGATGGGAGGGATAGAGGGGGGAGCGGGAGGGGGAGAGGGGGAGAGGGAGGGAGAGAGGGGGGGAGAGAAGGGGAAGAAGGGAGGGGGGTAGAGAGAGATGAGAGGGATAGGGATGGAGGAAAGGGAGTGGGAGGGGGTAGAGAGAGGGAGGGAGGAAGGGGAGAGGGAGGGGAGAGGGATAAAGAGGGAGTGAAGGGGGTGATGGAGGGAGGGGAGGGGGAGAGGGAGAGGGAGGAGAGGAGGAGGATGGAGGTAAATAGGGAGGGGGCTGGGGGGATATGTAGGGGAAGTGAGATGGAGAGGAAGAAATGTAGGGAGACTAGATGGAGAGACAGAGGAAACAGATAGATGAATAGATACACACAGAAAGATAGATAGATAGAGAGAGAGAGAAAGAGACAGATAGCTAATAAGGAGAGAGAGAGGAAACTAAAAAGAAAGACAGACACGTACACACACGCACACATACACACACACACACACACACACGCACAAACACACACACACACACACACACTCTCTCTCACACACACACACACACACACACACACGCACACAAACACAAACAGAGAGACCGTGAAATAGAGGCAGACAGAGAACCTACCTGAAGGAGCGGCAGCGATCACCTGGCAGCAGGTATGGAAGGAGCAACCGGCCGATGAATAAATAAAAGGATACAAAGAGCACGAGGGAGAAGGAAAGCGCGTGAATAAATGAGAGAGAGGAGAGAGAGGGAGAGGGGAAGGGCGAGGGGAAGGAGAGCAAGAACAGGAAGTGGGAGAGAATGAAGTGTATTTATGGATGTAACGGATGGTTTGTGTATGGAGAGGTTTTGTGCCATTCAATGTATGCATGTATGTTTATAGCTCACAGTCTGTCTATCTCTCTAGTGATATATATATATATATATATATATATATATATATATATATATATATATATATATATATATATATATATATATATTCATAAATATCTATAGATATATTCAAATATATACATGTGTGTCTTGTATGTGTTTATATACATATAGGCCTACTGATGACAAAACACAAATCATAATAACTGAGATAAGGATTATGATACCCACCAAAAATCAAGAAATCAAGAATAAGAAAATAAGTGAGCGAAAGCAGAGAAGAGGAAACTGAGAAAAGAGAAAAAAGAGAAGAAGGGTGAATAAGAAAATAAGTGAACGAAAGCAGAGAAGAGAAAAGAGAGAAGAAGAGAGGATAAGAAAATAAGAAAGCGAAACCGGAGAAGAGGAAATTGAGAGAAGAGAGAGAGTAAAAAAAAAAGAAGAGGGGATAAGAAAATAACTGAGGAAGTGGGAGCAAAGAACAGGAAATTGAGAGAAGAGAAAAAAAGAGAGGAAGAAGGAATAAGAAAATAAGAAAGCGAAAGCGGAGAAGAGGAAATTGAGAGAAGAGAAAAAAAGAGAAGAAGAGTGAATAAGAAAATAAGTGAACGAAAGCGGAGAAGAGAAGAAAGAGAAGAAGAGTGAATAAGAAAATAAGAGAGCGAAGGAAGAGGGGATAAGAAAATAAGTGAACTAAAGCGGCGAAAAGAAAATTGAGAGAAGAGAAAAAAGAGAAAGAGAGTGAATAATAAAATAAGAGAGCGAAAGCGGAGAAGAGGAGATTGAGAGAAGAGAAAAAAGAGAAGAGTGAATAAGAAAATAAGTGAACGAAAGCGGAGAAGAGAAAAAAGAGAAGAAGAGTGAATAAGAAAATAAGAGAGCGAAGGCGGAGAAGAGGAAATTGAGAGAAGAGAAAAAAGAAAAAAGAAAAAGAGGGGATAAGAAAATAAGAGAACGAAAGTGGAGAAGAGAAAAAAGAGAAGAAGAGGGGATAAGAAAATATGTGAACTAAAGCGGAGAAAAGAAAATTGAGAGAAGAGAAAAAAAGAGAAAGAGAGTGAATAAGAAAATAAGAGAGCGAAAGCGGAGAAGAGGAAACTGAGAGAAAAGAAAAAAAGAGAAGAAGAGTGAATAAGAAAATAAGAAAACGAAAGCGGAGAAGAGAAAAAAGAGAAGAAGAAGGGATAAGAAAATAAGAGAGCGAAAGCAGAGAAGAGGTAACTGAGAGAAAAGAAAAAAAGAGAAGAAGAGTGGAAAAGAAAATAAGAAAGTGAGAGCGGAGAAGAGAAAAAAGAGAAGAAGAGGGGATCATAAATTAAATGAACGAAAGCGGAGAAAAGAAAAACGAGAAGAAGAGTGAATAAGAAAATAAGAAAGCGAAAGCGGAGAAGAGGAAATTGAGAAAGAGAGAGATAGATAGATAGATAGATAGAGAGAGAGAGAGAGAGAGAGAGAGAGAGAGAGAGAGAGAGAGAGAGAGAGAGAGAGAGAGAGAGAGAGAGAGAGAGAGAGAGAGAGAGAGAGAGAGAGAGAGAGAGAGGATTCGCAGGAAGAGAGCGAGCGCCGGCCGTTCGGAGCAGACCAAACACTCGAAGAAGCTCCAACTCCAACTCCGTCTCTCAGGCTGAAATCTTGAGGAGCATCCCCCCCCCCCATGCCTTCTCCCCCTTCTCCCCCTTCAAGGCACTTCTTCACTTTCTTGCGTTCGTCTTCCTTCTTCTGTATTCTGTCCCCGTTTCTTTCTCTTTCTTGTCTTCGTCGTCTTTCTGTAATCTTTCCCGTCTCTTTCTCTTTCTTGTCTTCGTCCTTTTTCTGTATTCTTT
>NC_091590.1:21023878-21031378 GCF_042767895.1 Penaeus vannamei | reverse complement strand
AAAATGGGATTTTAAGCCTTTTTTTCGCTTTCAGAAAGGGGCATTTTGGCTTGGCGTGTTTGGTTCTCTGGTTTTGTTTAAGACTGTTTGTTGTTTCATTACTATTACTTTTTCTATCTTCTTTCTTTCTTTCTGTCTTTCTTTCTCTCTCTCTCTCTTTCTCTCCATCTCTCTATTTCTCTCTTTTTTCTTTCTTTTTCTCTCTTTCTCTCTCTCTCTCTCTGTTTCTCTTCTTTTCTCTCTCTCTCTCTCTCTCTCTCTCTCTCTCTCTCTCTCTCTCTCTGTCTCTCTCTCTCTCTCTCTCTCTCTCTCTCTCTCTCTCTCTCCCTCTCTCTATTTTTCCGTTATTTCTCCTACTCTTTTATAGACCACAATATTCGTTAATCTTGTGTTTCCTTATTCCTTCATTCGTGGTAACGGTTTTTTCTCCAATATCTCACCTTTTATCACCATTATTTCTTGACCTTATCTTCTGAATTGCGATAAGAGTTGCCAAAATTGGGCAATCATACATTTATATAATTTGTCATTCGTATAAATGCATTTGTCTTTTCCTTCACCTTTGTCATTTTTATAATTTATCATTATTTTTTTGTTATTCTCACTGTCCTTGTTTTCTTTATTTTATGTAATGTTTTTTTTTCCTGGATTCTCTTTTTTTTCTTCTCTGTTCCTTAATCATTTTGCTTCATCTTCACTTTCAGTTATGTATTTAAATTATTATTTATTCATTTACTTATTTGTTTATCGATTTATCTATTTCACTGTCCTATCTTTGATATCTATTTTATTTTCATTTAACAGTCCTTTTTATCACATTCTTCTTGGCATTCTTCGTCGAATTTTCTTTTCTCTCTCTCTCTCTCTCTCTTTCTATTCCTCCACTGTTTTCCTTCATCTCCTCCTCTTTCAGCCAAATTATCCCATATTTCTTTTATCTACCTCCATCTCTTTTTTCCCCAATCCTTCTTCCTTGTTTACTAACCCTCTCTTCCTCTCCCTCGATTATCAACCACTTTTTCTCTTCCCCTCCTTGCCAATAAATCCTAAAAAAAAAATTGTTCTTCGTCCATCTTCTTCCTCTTCGCACTTTCTTATTTCCATGTTTTGATGTTCCTCCTATCACACTTTCATACATTCATACTTCCATGTGGTCATACGGTCATGCGGTCATACATTCATACATTCATACTTTCATACAGTCATATGTTCCCTGTTATGCTGTCATGCGATCATACGTTCATACTTTCATACAGTCATATGTTCCCTGTTATGCTGTCATACGGCCACCATACGATTCACCTCTCATACAGTCATATGTTCCCTGTCATGCTGTCATACGGCCATACGTTCATACTCTCATACAGTCATATGTTCCCTGTCATGCTGTCATACGGCCATACGTTCATACTCTCATACAGTCATATGTTCCCTGTCATGCTGTCATACGACCATACGTTCATACTCTCATACAGTCATATGTTCCCTCTCATGCTGCCATACGACCATACGTTCATACTTTCATACAGTCATATGTTCCTCTTATCACACATTCATACTTACATGCGGTCATACGGTCATGCGGTCATACATTTATACATCCATACTTTCATACAGTCATACAGCGATCACCCTTTCATACAATCACACTTTCACATATTCATACTTTCATGTGGCCATGCTGTCATACGGTCATACGTTCATACTTTCATACAGTCATATGTTCCTCCTATCACACTTTCATACATTCATGCTTTCATGCGGTTATGTTCATACTTTCATACGTTCATGTGTTCTTTTTTCATACGTACATACGCCCATATGGTCATACGTTCATACCCTCATACGTTCACATTTTCATACGTTTATACTTCCATACGTTCATACTCTCATACGTTCATACTCTCATACGTTCATACTTCCATACGTTCATACTCTCATATGTTCATACTTCCATACGTTCATACTCTCATACGTTCATACTCTCATACGTTCATACTTTCATACGTTCATATTTCCATACATTCCATACATACATTCATACTTTCATATGGTTATTAGTTTCATACATAATTACATGTACACTTTTACACTTTTACACTTTCATACATTCACACATGCATACATACATACGTCCATACACTCTGCATTTACATTTTCATCATTTTCCTCTTTTTCCTCTTCATTCGTTTATCCTCCCCTATTCTTCTTTCCATATACTTTATTTTTCTTCCATTCATTCTTTCCTTCTTCCTTCTTTTATCATCCATTTTCTTTTCCTCCCTCATACTTCCATACATTCTGCATTCATGTTTTTCATCCTCTCATTCCATTCCTCTCCCTTCTTTTATCACCTCCTTCTCCACCTCCCTCATTCGTCCATACTTTCTACTTCCATGCTTCTCATTCTCTCATTTTTCCCTCCTCCCTCTTTTATCACTCCATTTTCTACCTCCCTCATACGTCCATACAATCAACATCCATACTTTTCATCCTCACATTCTATCCCTCTTTCCTCTTTTATCAGCCCCTTCTCTCCCTCCTCCATTCGCGTCACGCCCCTAACCCTACACCCCTTAACCCCCTGACCCCCGCCCCTGACCTCGCCTGACCTCCCCTGCCCCTTCGGAGGCCGTTAGAGTAATGAGGACGAGGGTGAGGGATATGAGGCGTGAGATGGGGGAGGGGGGGTAAGAAGGTGGGGGGGTAAGAAGGAGGGAGTTAGAAGGAGGGGGTGGAGTGGGGTGGGGGTGAGGAAGGGTGGTGGTGATGGAGGAGGGGAAGAGGGAGGGGGTATGGGGGTAGAAGGAGGATGGGGACAGGGGTGGGGATGGGGAGGGTGGTGGTGGTGGGGAGGGGAGGAAAGGAGGGGTAGGAGTAAGAAGGAGGGGGATAGGGATAAGGAAGGGGAGGGTGTTGGGGTGGGGCTGTAGAAGGGGTAGGGGTGGGGGAGGTGAAGGGGGTAGAGAGTGGGGGGTGAAGGGTAGGGGTGGGGATGGGAGTAGGGGTAAGGAGGAGAGTGGCGGGACGATATGAAGAAGGAAAGAAGGGAAAGTATATGGTGGAGGGAATTATGGGATAGGAGGGGGAGGGGAGAAGAGGAGAGAATAGTAAAATTGGGGTGGAGAAGATGATAGATATTTAAAGAATAAGAGAGAGACAAGATGATTGATAGATAGATAGATAGATAGATAGACAGATAGATAGATGAGAGAGAGAGAAGAGAGAGAGAAAGAGAGAGAGAGAGAGAGAGAGAGAGAGAGAGAGAGAGAGAGAGAGAGAGAGAGAGAGAGAGAGAGAGAAAGAGAGAAAGGAACGTAGAAGCACAAGAAAGAGGAAACATGAAGAAAAAAAGAAAAAAAAGAGAAAAAACCAAGGAGGGATAAGAATAAGCTGAAGGAGAAGCAGGAGGAGGAGACTGAGAAGAAGAAAAGAAAACAAAAAAAACAAAAACAAAAAAGGACAATAAAAATGACAATTAAAAAATAGACAACCCTCCCAAAAATATATATATATTAATACGTATAAAAATAGATAATGATAATAAAGAAATAATTGAAAATATAATAAATAAAACGACAAAAAAGCAACGAAAAAAAGAAACACATACGCGAAAAGACAGGAAGAAAGAAATGAAATTGAATTAAAGTAGAGGTCAAGAAATATTGCCACTTAGATGGGTTCTGATATTTGGGATGACGGCTGCGGTTTGGCAACAAGACATGTTTATGAGACAAGGAAATGGACAGAGTGAGGGAGCTATTGGAGAAACACACGTGTAAATGGCACCGCGCGTGTGTGTGTGTGCGTGTGTGTGTGTTTGTGTGCGTGTGTGTTTTCGTGCGTGTGTGTGTGTGTGTTTGGTGTGTATGTGTGTATTGTTTGTGTGTGTTATTGTGTGTGTGTGTGTGTGTGTGTGTGTGTGTGTGTTTGGTGTGTGCGTGTGTGCGTGTGTATGTGTGTGTGTGTTTGCGTGCGTGCGTGTGTGTGTGTGTTTGGTGCGCGTGTGTGTGTAAGTGTTTATGTGTGTGTGTGTGTTTTTGTGTACGTGTGAGTGTATGTTTGTACGCGTGTGTGTGTGTTTGTGTGTATTTGTATGTGTGTATGTGTATGTGTGTATGTGCTCTCTTTAGGTGTTTCTCTACTTATACACATGTATTTCAGTTCTGCAAACATGTCTCAATTATATCAATCTATCCAGTTTCTCTTTGAAGGTTTTTAATGTTTTCTTCTTCTTTTTCCCTCTTTCTCATTCTTCTTCTATTGGTTCTAACTTTTCTTTGTTCTATATTTGCACCCCCCCCTTCTCTCTCTCTCTTTCTCTATCTATCTATCTACCTATCTATTTATCCATCGATCTATCTATCTCCATATGATTATCTATCCATCCATCCATCTATCTATCTATCTACCCATCTGTCTACTTATCTATCTATCTGTCTATCTATATCCATCTATTCATCTATCTATCTATCTATCTATATCCATCTATTCATCTGTCTCTACATCCATGTATCCCCTTATCTTTGTCTGTATGTCTGTTCAGAATGAAAAGGGCAACGGTGAATGGTAAAAATAAATTCCCCATACACGTAAAAAAAAAAGATAATAATAATAAATAAAAAATAAAAATAAAAAAAAGAGGCAACCTGCTCCCATTTGCCATTAACAGGACCCAATATCGGCCTTTGTTTTGTGCAGTCGTACCCAGTCACCTCCTGGCTTCGGTGGGGAGTACATAGCACTCTTCGGCTCTCTGCTCTTTCTCTTCTCTCTCTCTCTCTCTCTCTCTCTCTCTCTCTCTCTCTCTCTCTCTCTCTCTCTCTCTCTCTCTCTCTCTCTCTCTCTCTCTCTCCCTCTCATCTCTCTCCCTCTCTCTCTCTCTCTCCTCTCTCTCTCTCTCTCTCTCTCTCTCTCTCTCTCTCTCTCTCTCTCTCTCTCTCTCTACTCTCTCTCTACTCTATCTATCTATCTATCTATCTATCTATCTCTATCTATCTAACTATCTCTGTTTTTCTGTCTCTGTCTGTCTGCCTCTCTGTCTGTGTGCCTCTCTCTCTGTCTGTGTCTGTCAATTTCTCTGTTTCTTTCCCTCTCTCTCTCTCTCTCTCTTTCTCTCTCTCTCTCTCTCTCCCTCTCTTTCTCTCTCCCTCTCTCTCTCTCTCTCTCTCCCCCTCTCTCTCTCTCTCCTCCCTCTCTCTCTCTCTCTCCCTCCCCCAATCTCTCTCTCTCTCCTCTCTCTCTCTCTCTCTCTCTCCGGAAACAGAATGGTAGTACAGAATGTGAAAATGCATTGTCATGCTACTTTATACATGGCTAAAACGAGCGGAAAGAAGAGAAATAAATGTGTGTGAGACAGGGAGAGAGAAAGAGAGAGAGAGAGAAGAAGAGAAGATGAAGAAGAGGGCAGAAAATGAACAGACAGAAAAAGACAGAGAGGCAGACAGACAGACAGACAGAAAAACAGAGAGATAGTTAGATAGATAGACAGATAGATAGATAGAGAGAGAGAGAAAAAAAAAAGAGAAAGAGAGAGAGAGAGAGAGAGAGCGATTTAGCGTGTGCATGTACAAATCCCCTTTCCACCTTTCAATTCATTCACGGATCTTTCTCTCTCTATCTCTCCACAAACCAACCAAAATTCTTATATCTACAAATAAAGAAGATAAAAGGATAATTACACAGATGCACGAAGATTTTTTTTCAAATCGAAATGAAAAGAAAAAACGAAAAAGGGATAAACTCGCGCCCTCTACCTCATGAGAAACAAAAAACAAACAAACAAACAAAAAAACGAGAGAAATGCGAGTCGAGAGAAAGCAAAAAGCGAGGCTTGAAGTTGCATGAAAATTTATTAATCACGATAAAAAATTGAAGCCCAATTAACTAGAGGAGGAAGAAACAGATTATCACTGCATCATTAAATCGTAAATATGATACAACAGACAAATAAGCTGAGAAAAAAAGAGAGGAATGGAGAGAGGGAGGGCGGCGGGTGGGGGGGAGAGGGAGAGGAAGAAAGAAGGGGAAAAGAAAGAGGAGGGAAAAGAAGGAAGGTGATTGAGAGAGGAGAGAGGAACGGAGGGAAGGAATGGGAGGGAAAGAGAGAGGAGAGAAGAGAGAGCGAGAGAGGAATGGAAAGAAGGAACAGGGAGGAGAGGAGGAGGGAAGGAAGGTCAGGAAAGGAAAGGGAAAGAAAGGAGAGAGAAAGAAGGGTGGGGATTAAGAGAGGTTAGAGAAAAGAAAGAGGGAAAAAGAGATAGACGAGAGAGGAATAGAGGGAGAGTAGGAGAGAAGCAAAGAACGGAAGAGAGGAGGGGATAAGAAAGAGGAGAAAAAAGATGAAGACAGAAGGAGAGAGAGTAATAGGGAGAGGATAGAAGGGGAAGAAGGGAAGGATGGGAGAGATGGGAAAGAAAGAGAGAGATAACAGTAAAGAGTGGGATATAAATCAACCGATAGATGTATGAATATATATATTGATAAAATAGACAGATAGATGAATAAATCGAATAA
This sequence comes from Penaeus vannamei, assembly GCF_042767895.1. Lineage (NCBI taxonomy): Eukaryota > Metazoa > Arthropoda > Malacostraca > Decapoda > Penaeidae > Penaeus > Penaeus vannamei. Next base: position 21,024,862 of record NC_091590.1, on the reverse strand, counting down.
ATCAGACATAGAAAGAAAGAAAAAGAGAGACGGAGAAATAGAGCAAAACTGAGAAAACAGAAAAACGCTGAGACAGAAAACAGAATGAGAGAAACAGAGAAACAGAGACGAAGAAAACGAACGATCCTAAAACGGAAAAGACGAAAGGAGAGAGAGAAAGGGAGAAAGAGAGAAACATTAATTAAAAAAGGGGGGAGAAATGTCCACCTACAACCTAGGGTCGAGTTAGTGCACAAGAATTACAATAAAATCCATTAATCTTTCCTTCCCCTTCCCCTCTCTCTTTCTCCTTCTCTCTCGCTCTCTCTCTCTCTCTCTCTCTCTCTCTCTCTCTCTCTCTCTCTCTCTCTCTCTCTCTCTCTCTCTCTCTCTCTCTCTCTCTCTCTCTCTCTCTCTATCTATCTATCTATCTATCTCTCTCTCCTTCCATTCCTTCCTCTCTCTCTCTTTTTCCATCCGTCTCTCTCTCTATCTATCTATCTATTCATCTATCTATCTATCTATCTATCTATCTGTCTGTCTATCTATCTACCTGCCTATCTATCTATCTATCTATCTATCTATCTATCTATCTATCTATCTATCTATCTATCTATCTTACTATCTATCTACCTACCTACCGACCTATCTATCTATCTATCTACCTATCTATCTATCTATCAACCTATCTATCTATCTATCTATCGTCAACAGACAGACAAATTACAAGGGATATATTATCCAAGTGAACATAGTTGATGATTCCGCCATCAATTCTAATGAAATCCATTTACATATTAATTCATGAAGGGGCAGGTCACGTGTTTTGGGCATTTTTTTAACACCCTTTGAAAAATTGACCGTTAATAATTCTGAATAAGAATTTAAGCAAAATGAGTATTCTTTTTTTCTTTAGTTAGTATTCATTATGGCTTTCGTTATATGTATATATATATATATATATATATATATATATATATATATGTATATATATATATATATATA
>NC_091590.1:21016351-21018851 GCF_042767895.1 Penaeus vannamei | reverse complement strand
TTGTAATTCCTGATTTTCTCTTTTTTCTTCAATGTTGGTTTTGTTCTTCGTTATCATTTACATATTTGTTCATGTTAATTTGATTTTGTTGGTGGAACTGTTGTTGTTGTTATGTGTCATAACATATCTGTTATTTTGTAATTTATGTTGTAACATATTGCATCTGATATGTTATAACATATCTGCTGGACTTCTCTCTGTTTTCTCTCCCCCTCTTTCTCGTAACTTTCATTTTTTTTCTATTTTCCTTTCTCTATTTTCGTCTCCCATTTCTCTCTTTCTTTCATTTTCTCCTCCTTGGTGTTTCTCCTCCCTGACACTTTCTTTTGTTTCTCTTCTGACTTCTTTCTCTTTTACTTTCTCTATTTTCTTCTTCGTCTTCTCTCTTGAACTTTTTCTCGCCTTCCCTCCCCTTTTTTTATTCTCTCTTTCATTTTTCTCCTCCTCTCTTCTTCTCTCTTCTTCCCTTTCCTTTCCACTCTTTCTCAGTCTCAATTTCTCTCATTTTCCGTCCACCATTATCTTTCTTCTTTTCTTATATCTCCTCTTTTTCTCTTGCATTTCCTCCCCCTCCTCGTCCCTTCCTCCATTTCCCTCTCTCTTCTCATCCTCTTCTTTCCCTCTTTCACTTTCTGTCCTCTCTCCTCTCCTTTATCTCTTATTCTCTTTAACTCTCTCTCCTCTCCCCTCTCTCTCTTTCTCTCCTCATTCTCTTCTCTGTATATGTTTCTCTATCTCTCTCCTCTCCCCTTCTCTTTCTTTCTCTCCTCATTCTCCCCTTTATCTCTTTCACTCTCTCTCCTCTCCCCTTCTCCCTCTTTCTCTCCTCATTCTCCCCTTCATCTTTTTCACGCTCTCTGCTGTCCCCTATTTCTCTCTTTCTCTCCTCATTCTACCCTTTATCTCTTTCACTCTCTATCCTCTTCCCTATCTCTCTCTTTCTCAAATATCTTCCTCCCTATCTCTCTCTTTTTCTCCTCATTCTCCCCCTATCTCTTTCACTCTCTCTCTCCTCTCCCCTTCTCTCTCTTTCTCTCCCCATTCTCCCTTTCATCTCTTTCACACTCTCTCCTGTCCCCTATTTCTCTCCGCATTCTCCCCTTCATCTCTTTCCCTTTCTCTCCTCCCCCTATCTCTCTCTTTCTCTCCTCTCCCCTCTTTCTCTTTTCCACTCATAACTAACCGACACCTAACCGTTTTTCGCCCCTTTCCCTCTCCCCTTTTCTCTTCCTCCTCTCCTCTTCCTTGTTCTCTTCCTAGCGGCTGACAAACGTGACTGACAGGTGAAAGATGAAGAAAGTTGACCCCTGAACAGGAGGTCAGGTCACGACGAGGAAGAAGATGAAAAATTGGGAAGGGAGGCTGAGAAGGGGAAGAGAGGGGGGGGGGGGATGGGAACGGAAAGGGAAGAGAAGAGAGGGAACGGGAGAGGGAAGAGGAAAGACAGGGAGGAAGGATGGGGAGGAGGTAAAGGGGAAGGAGAAGAGGAGGAAGGATGGAGAGGAGGCAAAGGGGAAGGAGAAGAGGAGGAAGGATGGGGAGAGGAAGGGAATAGGGAAGGAGAAGGGTTGATAAAGGGAGAAGAGGAGATGAGGAATAGCAAGAAGGGGGAAGAAAGGCACGGGAGAAGGGGAGAAGATTAAGAATAAGAAAGGTAAGTAGAGCACGTAGAAGTAGAAGAAGAAGCAGGGAAGGGAGAAAGAGGAGAAGATGAAGAATAAGAAAGTGAATAAGTGCAAGAAGGAGAAGAAGGAGAGAAAGAGGAGAGGATTGAGAATACGAACGGGAGGTAGAGAACGGAGAAGGAGAAGGAGAAGAAAGAGAGAAAGAGGAGAGGATTAAGTATAAGAAAGGGAAGTAGAGCACGGAGAATGAGAAGAAAGACGAGAGAAAGGAAAATCAAGAGATAAAGAACAATAAAAAAGGAAGTAGGAAACGAAGGAGAAGGAGAGGGAAAGAAGAAAGAGGAAAGGAAGAAAGACGATTAAAGAAAAGAGGGAAGGAGAAAGGGCGGGGGGGGGGGGAGGGGAGTGGTCAGAAAGGGTCTGTGTTATTTAATATTCATTTGTTTCTGTTCCTTGTGGGTCAAAATGTCACGAGGTTGTGTATTAATTATGTTCTACTTTATGTTCTACTTTTCTTATTAACTTTTCACTCTTCTTCTAGAATTATATAATTATCATCTTTATCATTATCTTTGTTAATGTTGACGATTTTGTTGTTATTATCATCATCATGATTATTAATACTAACTGTGATGTTCATACTACAACAATTGCCATAATCTTTATTATATCATTATCATTATCTTTATCGTTTATTTTTGTTATTATTATCATTATGGTTATCATCATCATACTATTATCAATACTGTTAAAATCATAATGATGATAATGATAATGATGATAATAATAATTGTTACTATTATTTCTATCATTATTATCATTATTACTACTATTATGATTACTTTATCAGTCATCCTTATTATTACTGCTATTAT
>NC_091590.1:21001351-21011351 GCF_042767895.1 Penaeus vannamei | reverse complement strand
TAAATAAATAAATAAATAAACGAGAATAAACTCTCGGCATTAACAGAAATCACGACAGGGGTGGTGGGGGGGGGGGTAAGGGAGAGGAGGAGGGAGGGGTGAAGTAATCCTGCACGCTTACTCCTTCCGTTACTCCTTCGTCCGGCGCCGAGTAACGGTTGGGTTACTTAAGAGCCTCCTGCCCTCCTTTTCCCTTCCTCCCTCCCCCTCCTACTCCCCTTCTCCTGACTTATTCTCCTTCTCCCCCTATATTCTTCTCCCCTGTTTCTCCTCCTCTCTCTCCCCACCCCCCTATTCCCTTCTCCCCCATTCCCCTTCCTCCTGCTCCCCTACTCTCCCCCTTAGGGTCCGTCGCTGCAGGGGAGGCTTTTGAAGAGGGAAGGGAGGGGGGTAAGGGGGGAGGGGAAGGGGGAGGGTGAAGGTGGAAGGAGTAGTGTGGGGGCGTGGGGGTTGAGGGACAGTGGAGGAGGGAGAGGGTGGAGGGAAGAAGAGGGAGGAAAGGAGGGAAAGAGGATGAGGATGGAAGGGGAAGGAGTGAGGGGGGAGAGGAAGGAGTGGTGGGGATGGAGGAGGTGGGAGAGGGTGGAGGGGAAGCGTTTTGGTGTATGATGTTTGGGGAGGAGGGGGTGTAAGGGTGTAAGGCTGAGGTTGTGTATGTACGTGTTGAAGGAGAAGTATATGTGTATGGGTGTAATTTTATAAATGTATATGTGCGTGTAAGCTAATTTAAGTGTGTATGAACTATTGTGTGTATGTGTGTGTGTGTGTGGGGAGGGGGTCGATTGTGCAAATGTATGTATATATGTGCTTGTGTGTATATAGGCTACTATGTGTACGTGTGTGTTTTTCATGTGTGTGTGTGTGTGTGTGTGTGTGTGTGTGTGTGTGAGAGAGAGAGAGAGAGAGAGAGAGAGAGAGAGAGAGAGAGAGAGAGAGAGAGAGAGAGAGAGAGAGAGAGAGAGAGAGAGAGAGAGAGAGAGAGAGAGAGAGAGAGAGAGAGAGAGAGGCTACTGTGTATACATGTGTATGTCCGCGAGCATGCGGGTGTGGACTATTAAACGTTCATGTGTGTATGAATATTTTGGTCTTTCTCTATCTATATCGGGTTTACATCAACCTAAAACAGTACATAAAACCGTCATAAAGCTACATATGTACACAGACTTACACACATGTACGTGAACTTGCCTGCCTACCTGTGTGTACAGAGCTCACCTGAGAGATCTGTCCGTGGTGAGCTTTGGGAAGCATTGTTCTGCCAAAGTACGTGTTCTGACTTAGAGAACAAAAAGATGAACTTGAGAGACAAAAAGAACAATAACAAAAAAAAAGAAGCGACGTGAGGGGGTGGGGAGATAGTGGGAAGAATGGGGAGAAGGGGTGAGGAAATAGAGGGGAAGGGGAAAAAGGGGAGGAGGAGGAGGATGGAGGGAGGGGAAAAGGTAGAGGGAGAGGGGGAGGGGGAGGAAGGAGAGGAGGAGGAGGAGGGAATGGGAAAGGCAGAGGGAGAGGGGACGGGAGAATGTAAGATAGGGAGAGAGAGAGGGAGGAAGGATGGAAAGAGGAAGAGAGGAAGAGAAGACGATAAGGAGAAAGGGGTGGGGGAAAGGTAGGGAAGAGGAGACAGGAGAAAGACGGAAAGAGGGAGAAGGAAAATAGTAGAGAGAGGGAGATGTAAGATAAATATAAGGGTAAGGAGAAAGAGAAAGAAAAGGGGAAGATAAAGATAAAGATAGGGGGAGGATGAAGATGAAGATAGGGAGAGGAGAAAGATAAAATTGGAGAAGAGAAAAGTGGCGAAAGAAATAAGGGAATAAGGTAGAAATAATCTGTTGGAGTAGTGAAGGTTGAGGTAAGGGGATGGGAGTGATGGGGAGTGGGAGTAGGGGACGAGGGGGAGGAGGGAGGGGGTCCAGGCGGAAGGAGAAGGCGCGGGGCCGATTTCCCAGCGCTTCCGGTCTGGAGGAGGGGGGAGGGGGGAAGGGGAGGAGGGGGCTTAGGGGGTGGAGGAGAAGAGGTGGATGATCAGGGGGAGGGGGAAGGGGAGGAGGGGTGAAGGAGGAGGAGGAAGGGGAGGGAGAGGAAGGGAGGGGGGGAAGGGAGGGAAAGAGGAGGAGGGAGTGAGGGGAAGGATTAGGGGGAGGGGGAAGAGGAAGAAGTGAGAGAGGAGGAAGAGGAGTACAAGGAGGGAAGAGAGGAGGAGGGTGATGGGGGGAGGGAGAGGAAGGGTTGAGGTGAAGGAGGAAGTGATAAACGAGTAAGAAAAACAGGTGGAGGAAGATTTATGATTGGAGGAATAGGAGGAGGAAGAGAAGGGAGAGGTATACGGGGAGGAAGAGGAAAAGAACGACGGAGATGAGGAGGAAGAGAAGAATGAGGAAGAGCAAGGAAAAAATAAGAAATAATAGAAAGGAAAAAACATGAATAAAATGGGAAGGGAAAGGAAGAGGAGGAGGAGGAGGAAACATAAGAATGAAATAACAAAAAGATAAAGAGGAACAGGAGGAAAAGAAATAAAGGAAAAGAAGAAGAGGAAGATATAGATGAAAGAAGGGAGATGAAAGAAGGGAGAAGAAAGAAAAAGGAGGAGAAAGAAAAGGAAACAGAATAGGAAGAGAAAGAAAATTGAAAAGAAGAAGAAGAGAGCGAATGTGGAAGAGAGAGAAAATAAAAATAAATAAAATGAAAAAACAAATGACGAGGAGGGAGAAATTTCAAAAGAAGAAGAAAGGAACAAATGAAGAATAGAGAGAAAATGAAGCAGAATAAAAGCAAGAAGACACGGCTAAGGAGGAGAACCGATTCCCGGGTTGATGTGTTTGGAGGAAAAACACGTGCCGCCGCCCACGCCCCCGACGCCGCCCACGCCGCTCACGCCGCCCACGCCGCCCGCGATGCGCTCCGTTAGCCGCCGGCGGTCGGACACACCTTCTCCTCTCCTTCTAATTCTTCCATTCTACTCCTCCTCCTCTTCTTCTTCTAATTTTTCCATTCTTCTGTTTTTTCTCTTCTAATTCTGCCATTCTACTCCTCCGCTTCTCCTTCTTCTAATTCTTCCATTCTCCTTCTCCCCCTCTTCCTCTTCTAATTCCTCCATTCTACTCCTCCTCTTCTCCTTCTTCTAATTCTTCCTCTTCTAATTCTTCCATTCTCCTCCTCCCCTTCCAATTCTTCCATTCTACTCCTCTTCCTCTTCTAATTCTTCCATTCTCCTCTTTTTCCTCTTCTTCTAATTTTTCCATTCTCCCCTTCTTCTTCTTCTTCTATTCTCCTCCTCCTTCTTATTCTTCCATTCTCCATCTTCTCCCCTTTCCACAGCCCCCCCCCCAAAAAAAAAAGATAAGATAAAGAAATCAGAAAAAATATAAATAAAAAGAAATAATAAATAAATATAAAAAGAAGAAGAAGAAGAAGTAAGAAGAAAAAAGAAAAAAAAAAACAGAAAGAAGAAGAAGTAAAAAGAAGAAGAAAGAAGAAAGAAGAAGACGAAGAAGGGAGAACAGACAGCAGGAAATGTAAATTCGAGCGTCCGTGTCTGCCGAGCGAGAGGAACAGCCGAAAGGAAAGAAGTGCTTTTGTGTCTTGTGTCTTGTGTCTTTGAGTTCGGGGCAAGATAATCCTATTTGGGCGTCGCTCATAAAAGATGGGGTTAGTTAATGCGCCGGGAAGGGAGGGGAAGGAGGAGGAGGAGGAAGGGAAGAGGGGAGGAGGAGAACGGGGGAGAGAGGGAGGAGAGGATGGGGAAAGGGAGGAGAGAGAGGGAGAGGGAGGAGGAGAGGGAGGGGAAGAGAGAGAGAGGAGAGGATAGGGAGAGAGGGAGGAAAAGGAGAAAGAGAGAAGGAGAGGGGGAGGGGAAGGAGGAGGAGGAGAGGAAAGAGGAAAGGAGGAGGAGAACGGGGAAGGGAGGGAAGAGAGGGGAGGGAAGAGAGAGAGAGAGAGGATAGGGGAGAGGGAGGAAAAGGAGAAAGAGAGAAGGAGAGGGGGAAAGGGGAAAGGGGATGGGAGGGAAGGAGGAGGAGGAGGGGAAGGAGGAGGAGGAGGACGGGGAATTGAGAGAGAGGAGGAGAGGATGGGGCAGGGGAGGAGAGAAGAAGGAGAGGAAGGAAAGGAGAAGGAGAGGGGGGAGGAGAAAGGGGGGATGGGAGGGGAAGGAGGAGGAGGAGGAAGAGGGAAAGAGGGGAGGAGGGAGAACGGGAAGAGAGGAGATGAGAGGAAGAGGAAAGGGGGAAAGGGGGGAAGGAGGAGAGGGTGGGGGAAGGAGAGGAGAACGGGTAAGAGAGGGGGAGAAGATGGAAACTGGGAAGGAAGGAAGGGAAAGGAAAGAGGGACGGGAAGAGACAGTGGGAGAGGATGAGAAAGCGGGAAGAAAGAGAGTGAAAGAGGATGTAGGGAGGAGGTTGGAGGAAAATGTGAAAAGTGACAGGGAGAGGGTGGGGGAAAGCGGAGGGAAGGGAGAGAAGGCAAAAAAGATAGGGTGAGAGGATGGAGGAAAGAGGAAAGAAGCAAATGGCGAGAAAAGTAATTGAGAGAGGGAGAAGAATGGGGGTAAGGACAAGAAGGAAGGGATGAGAGAGTGGGAGAGGATGAGGAAGGGAGAAGGGATATAGGGAGAAGCGAAGGGGAAGAGAGAGAAGGGACAGTGATAGGAGAAGAGGAAAAGAGAAAAAAATAGAAGTAAATAGGGAGAGAGAGGGGGGGGGGAGATGGAAAGAGAGGAAAATAAGAAAAGAGAGAGAGGAGGAGAAACGAAGGAGGAAGAGGATGGGAAGGAAAGAGAGACAAAAGAGATAAAAATAAAGAAAGCCGAGAGATGAGAAGGAAAGAAGAGGACAGAGAAAAGATCATGGAAAGAAAGAGCAAGTAAATTAAAGGGGAAGAAAGGGCGGAAGAGGAAGAGGAAGACAAGAGATTGGAAAGATTGGGGGAAGGTGGACCACGTGACCCCGCCTATGATTTATCGGGCTCGTTGGACGTTACGATGATTAGGAGGGGGAGGGGAAGAGGGGAGGGGGAGGAGGGAAGAGGGGAGAGCGGGGAGGGAGGAGGGGAGAGGGGAGAGGGGGGAGGGGGAGGGAAAGAAGGGAGAGGGAGGGGGAGGGAAAGAGGAGAGAGGGGGGAGGGGAGGGGTAGGGGAAAGAGGGGAGAGGGAGGGGGAGGGAAGAGAGAGCGAGGGGAGGGGGAGGGAAGAGGGAGAGAGAGAGAGAGAGGGGGAGAGGAGAGGGGAGAGGAGAAGAGGGATGGGAGGGGAGCGAGAGGAAGGGCGAAAGGAGAGGATAGAGGAGAGGAAGGGATAGGGAGAGGAGGGATGGAGGATGGAAGAGAGGAGAGAGGAGAGAGAGGGAAAGAAGGAAGGAAGAAGGAGAGAAGGAAGGGGGAGGGAGAGGAAGGAAGGAAGAGAGAGGGGGGAGGAGGGAGGGGGGAGGGAATAACAGTTCTTCGTTCAGTCAGTTAATTGCCTTCGAGCTTCTGGGGGTAGGGGGGGGGGGTAGGGGAGGTCGTTCTTTGCACCGGTTCTGTCTATCGGGGTTTGTGCCTATTTGTCTATCTATCGAAGTGTGAAAGAATGAAAGTTTATATCTATATATGTCTAGGTCTATACCTGTATCTATCTTAATGTTCATCTATCTATCTATGTATCTTTGTCGATATCTATATACGTCTATCTATCAGATTGTGTCGATCTACCTGTTTATGTATATCTTTCTATCATATCTATAATCATCTATCACATCTATAGCTAATTATGAATCTATCTTTATCTGGTTCTATATTAATCTTTATATCTATATCTTTATATTTCCATACCTATATTTACATCTTATTCATATCAATATAATATTTTAATAATTATATATATATTATATATATTAATTTATATATATATATTTTATATTTATATATATTTATATTTATTTTTTATAAATATCCATATATATATGCATGTATATATCTATATTTGTCTATCTATCTATTTATCTATCCATCTATCTATCTCTCTGTCTATCAATCTATCAGTTTATCTATCAATCAATCTAACAATCTCACAATCTATCTATCAATCTATCTATCTATCTATATGTGTGTACGTGTGTGTGCGCGTGTTTATTAGCTGGCCTCGCCATTCACACACCATACACCTGCCCTCACATACACCCCCCCCCCTCTAACCCTCCTTGATTCCCATGTACACCCCCTTCCTCCCAGCGCCACACACCCCCACCCCACTCCCCCACCCCCCCCCACCCGCCCCTCACGTGTGCTGTGTCGCCTTCACCATTCTGAAAAAAAGAAAAGAAATAAAAAAAGAAAGAAAGAATAGAAAGTGAGATACAGAGGGAAAGAGATAGATAGATAGATAAATAGAGAGAGAGAGACAGAAAGGAAAGAAAGAGAGAGAGAGAGAGAGAGAGAGAGAGAGAGAGAGAGAGAGAGAGAGAGAGAGAGAGAGAGAGAGAGACAGGGAGAGAGAGAGAAATAAAAAAAAGAAAAATAGCAGAGAAAAAAAATAAAGAGAAAAAAGACAACAAAAAACAAAAGAAAGAAAAACAAAACAAAAGAACAAAATAAAAAGAAAAAGTCGGAACGAAAAAAAAAAATAAAAGAAAGAAATCAAAATCAAAGAACAACAACAACAACAAAATCCCCCCCCCCTGTACTCAGCGCGACCTACCACGCGGGATGAGCGAGCGAGGCCGGTCGCCGCCGCTGCCGCCGCCGCCGCCGCTCCGCTCTCCGCTAACGGGACCGAGTCGGACGGCCGGACACGCGTCGGATCTGCGGACGCTGCCGGAACACCCTCCCCCCGGTCACTGCGGAGGCTACGGTTCTGCGCCGGTAAGTAAGTGGGGTTCGGAAGCCTACTGTTATTTTGAACTTTTTTTTTTGTCGCTGTTTGTACGTGTTTGTTTGGTTGGTTCGTTCGTCTGTGTCTGTTTTTTTGTTTTTTTTGCCTTATTTCTTTTTTTTTTTTTTTTTAATCTTTCTCTGTTGTTTTCGTTTGCTCTATTTACCTGTGCCCATTGGTCTCCGTTGCTTAACTATCCATCTATCCATATTTTTCCTCTTCTTCTCTCTCTCTCTCTTACTTTCTCTCTCTCTCTCTCTCTCTCTCTCTCTCTCTCTCTCTCTCTCTCTCTCTCCCTCCCTCCCTCCCTCCCTCCCTCCCTCCCTCACTCTCTCTCTCTCTCTCTCTCTCTCTCTCTCTCTCTCCCTCCCTCCCTCCCTCTCTCTCTATCTATCTATCTATCTATCTATCTAAGAAACCCTTTGTTATGGAAACCCACAAGCTCATTTTTTTCCTTTCCCGTGAAATAAACTCTCGCATATTCCCAACACTCCCCTTTCTGTGCTCGTCAGATCGATTTTTTAAAGACGGAATTTTAACTCCGTGCCTTTAAAACCACAATGCATAACTGATTTCCTCTTTCAAGATGCTTGCGTGCGTGAGGGAGGGGGAGGAGGGGGAGGAGGAGGAGGTGGGAGAGGTGGGGGAGGAGGGGAGTGGAGGGGAGGAGGAGGGAGGAGGGGGAGGGGGAGGGAGAGGGAGGAGGGAGGAGGAGGGGAGGAGGGGGAGGGAGAGGAGGGGAGAGGGGAGAGGAGGGAGGGGGGGGGAGGGGGGAGGAGGAGGGGGAGGAGGGGGAGGAGGAAGAGGAGGAGGAGGAGGGGGAGGAGTGAGGGAAGGAGGTGCGTGGTGGGAGGGCGGTCTTTGTGTGAGTGTGTGCGTGTGTGTGTGCGTGAAGCGGGTGGAAGGTCTGTGTGCATGTATGTGTGTATGTGTGCGTGGAAGTGGAAAGGGGAGAGGGTTATGTGGGTTTGTGTGTGTGTGCGTGAAAAGAGGTGAGGATCTGTGTGCACGTGTGTGTACGTAGTTTTTTTTTTCTCTTTTTCTTTACCACCCTAAAGAATACACCGACATAAATACATCTCTAAGACTGTGTTATACACATCTTTAAACAAAATACCCCTCTCTTTCCCTCACTTTATTCTGCACCGCATGAATCGCAAACAAAAAAAAAAATAAAAAAAACATTGAGAAGATGCACGCCCCAAAAAGCCAAGCGGCCAGAAAGTGATAATTCCTCCCGAGACGGAACAGGCGCCCCCCTCTCTCCGGGCGGGAAAATTCATCGCCATAATATTTCTTAATTAGGGACATTCTAATGAGTCTTCTCCCTCCCTTCCGTGCTAAGAGAACCGACTTTCCTTTACCCAATATTAGATATTATCGCATCAAAGGCGATATTCACGATTTAGATGGTCCATTGCTCTCTCTCTCTCTCTCTCTCTCTCTCTCTCTCTCTCTCTCTCTCTCTCTCTCTCTCTCTCTCTCTCTCTCTCTCTCTTTCTCTCTTTTTTTTGCATAAGGGGGGGGGGAGGGGGGGGAGGGGGGGGGGGGGTGAAGGGTAGTGGGGGGGGGGGGGGAGAACGAAATGGTCTGTGGCACAGGAGGGTTGCATGTGGCACTTCTCTTTTTTCTTCCTCTTTCCTTTTTCTCTGTTCAATCTATATAAAAATATACTTTTTTTTGTCTTTCTATCCATCTGCAAATATTTGTCTGTCTGTCTATCTATCTATTTATCCATATATATGTGTGTGAATGTGTGCATTTGTCTACCTACACAATTATATATATATATATATATATATATATATATATATATATATATATATATATGTCATATTTCATCTATCATCTATATCTATATTATCTATCTATATATATATATATATATATATATATGTATGTATATATATAGTCTAACTCTATAATCACCTATCCATCTCTCTACCATTCTATTTATCGATTCATATATCTATCTACCTATCTATCCCTTTATCTATGTTCCCTATCTCCCTGTCTCTCTATCTTCTTATCCATATCTGAATCTCTTCACCTCCCTCTCTCCCCCTCCCCATCCTCCTATTCCCTTCCCTCTCCCTCCCTGCTTCCACTCTTTTCATTCCCTCCCAGTCCCCACCGACCCCTCCCTCCCCTCCCCTCACTCCCTTCCCTTCCTCCTCCCTCTCTCCCTTCTCTCCTCCCCATTCCCCTTTCTCCCTTCCCTCCCCCTTCCCTTCCCTCCCTCCCTTCCTTCCCTCCCCTTCCCTTCTCCCCATCCTCTCCCTTCCCTCCCCCTTCGCCTTCTACCCTTCCCCCCTTCTCCCTCCCTTACCCCTCCCTCCCTCCGCCGTTCCCTCCCCCCTCCCTCCCCCTTCCCCCTTTCTCCCTCCCTTCCTTCCCCTCTCCCTTCCCCCTCTCCAATCCCTCCCTCCCTTTCCCCTTTTCCCCTTCCTTTCCCTCCCTCCTTCCTCATCCCTCCCTCCCTTCCCCTCCTCCTTCTCCTCCCCTCACTTACCCCCTTCCTCTCCCTCCCTTTTTCCCCTCCCTCTCCCGTCCCTCCCTTCCCCCTTTCTCCCCACCCTCCCACCCCCCACCCCCCGCGCCCACCCGACCGCGCCCGTGCCATGGCGTGAGGCGGGCTTCCTCCTCGCAGGGAACCATGTTTGCTATTTACCAAACGGAGCGTATTCATGAAGGCCTCCATTGAATCGAGGAGACGAGACGCGAGCTTAAATTTGGCGTTTTTATGCCGTTCGAAGGTGCCGGGGGGGGGGAGAGGTCGTTCTCCTGCTGGGGGTGGGGGGGGGTGGGGGGCGTCTTCGCTTTTGTCTTCTCTCTTGTTTTTCGGTTTCTCTTGTTGTGTGTGTGTGTGTTTTTTTTTTTTTTTTTTGGGGGGGGGTTGTTTCTTGTTTGTCGTCTAGTACGTTTTTCGTTCTTTGTTTTGGTATATTTTTGATCGTTTCTAATTCCTGTCCTCTCTTCTCTTCTCTTGTTTTTTTTTTATTCTCTTATCGCAGCTTTTTTTCTCTTTCTTCCTGTTTTCCCTTCTTCCATCTCGTTCTCACTTCTCCCCTCCTTTGCTCCCTCATTTCCCCTTCCATCTTCTCCTACCTTTCCTCGCCTCCTATTCTTTCTTATCTTGCTTATCCTCCCTTTCTA
>NC_091590.1:20986145-20991145 GCF_042767895.1 Penaeus vannamei | reverse complement strand
TATATATATATATATATATATATATATATATATATATATATATATATATATATATATATATATATATATATGTGTGTGTGTGTGTGTGTGTGTGTGTGTGTGTGTGTGTGTGTGTATGCTTATTTCTTTCAATTTTTTATATCTTTTTACTATTATCAGTGTTAGCTCTGTTAATCTGAGAGCGAGAGCGATAGAGGGATAAGAGAGAGAATTTGACAGATAGATAAATAGGTAGATGAATGGATGGATAAGCGCACACACACATGCATATACATGTATGTATTTTTATATATATATATATATATATATATATATATATATATATATATATATATATATATATATATATGTAGAGAGAGAGAGAGAGAGAGAGAGAGAGAGAGAGAGAGAGAGAGAGAGAGAGAGAGAGAAACAGAGAAAGAGACAGAGAGAGGGAGAGAGAGAGAGAGAGATCATAAGAAAGAAAAGGAATGCAATCAAGACAAGACGAAAGAGAGAGGAAGTGAGAAGGAAAATGAGACAGAGAGTATCTGTAAAAAAAGAAAGAAGAAAACAGGAATAAAAAGGAGCGAGAGAGACAGAGAAAGAGAGAGAGAGAGAGAGAGAGAGAGAGAGAGAGAGAGAGAGAGAGAGAGTTAGAGAGAGAGAGAGAGAGAGAGAGAGAGAGAGAAAGAAAGACACAGAGAGGAGAAAGCCAGAAAGAGAGAGAGAGAGAGAGAGAGAGAGACAGAGAGAGAGAGAGAGAGAGAGAGAGAGAGAGAGAGAAGAGAGAGAGAGAGAGAGAGAGAGAGAGAGAGAGAGAGAGAGAGAGAGAGAGAGAGAGAGAGAGAGAGAGAGCGAGAGAGAGAGAAGCCAGACAGACAGAGAGAACGAGACGAGAGAGAGAGAGAGAGAGAGAGAGAGAGAGAGAGAGAGAGAAGACAGACCGAGACAGAGAAAGACAGACCGAGACAGAGAAAGCCAGACCGAGACAAAGAAAGCCAGACAGACACAGAGAAAGCCAGACAGACAGAGAGAAAGACAGAAAGCCAGACAGACAGACAGACAGAGAGAAAGACAGACAGACGAAATGAGAAAGAAACCACACAGAGAGAGAGAGAGAGAGAGAGAGAGAGAGAGAGAGAGAGAGAGAGAGAGAGAGAGAGAGAGAGAGAGAGAGAGAGACAGACGAGACAGACAGACAGACAGAGAAAAGCCAGACAGACGAGAGAGAAAGAAAAGCCAGACAGACATACAGACAGACAGAGAAAAAAAGCCAGACAGACAGAGAGAGAAGAGAGAGAGAGAGAGAGAGAGAGAGAGAGAGAGAGAGAGAGAGAGAGAGAGAGAGCGAGAGAGAGAGAGAGAGAGAGAGAGAGAGAGAAAGCCAGACAGACAGACAGACAGACATCTAGAGAGAGAGAAAGCCAGACAGACAGACAGACAGACATCTAGAGAGAGAGAAAGCCAGACAGACAGACAGAGAGAGAAGGACAGACAGACAGACAGACAGAGAAAGCCAGACAGACAGAGAGGAGACAAGCGCGCTCAAAATCTGCGAAGGAGTCAAATGAAACCTAGCTTCATTTGCCTCACGGAATAGCCTCGGTAACTTGATCTGAGGAGAGACGCCGAAAGAGAGGGCAGTGAGGTATAGCGATAGGGGGGATCGGGGGTAGGGTGGTAGGGAGGGTGAGAGAGGGTGGAGGGTGGTAGGGAGGGAGAGAGGGGAGGGTGGTAGGGAGGGAAAGAGGGGGAGGATGGTAGGGAGAGGGAGAGAGAGGGGGAGGGTGGTAGGGAGAGAAGGGAGGGTAGGGAGGGGGAAAGACGGGGAGGATAGGGAGGGAGAGGAGAGAAGGGGGAGGAGTGAGCAGGGATTTGGGAGAGGGTGGGGGATGGGGGATAGGGAGGGAGAGGAGAAGAAGGCCTTGGAAAGGAGTGGGAGTTGGGAGAGGGGGAGGGGTAGGGGAGGGAGAGGAAGAGGGAAAGGAGGAGTGGGAGTTGGAAGGAAGGGTGGCAGGAGGGTAGATGGAAGGGAAGAGAGGTAGGGGTGGGGGAGGGAGAGGAGGGGTTGGAGTTGGGAGGAGGGAGGAAAAGGGAAAGAAGGGGTAAAAGAGGAGAGGAGGTGGAAGATGGGGAGAAAGGGGAGGGGAAGAAGGAAAGAAAGGATGGCAGAGAAGGGGAGGGGCGGGGGAAGGAGGTGGAGGTGGGAGGGATAAGAAGAAGGGAAAATAGGGGAGAGGGGTAAGGAAAGAAGGATATGAGAGGAGTTGAGGCAAAGGGAAGGGGATAGAGGAAGAAAGGAAGGGGAGGAGGAAGGAGAAGAAGGGGGGGTTAAAGGAAAGTAATGTAAGGGGGGATAGAGGAAAATGGGAAAGGCGGAGGAAGGAAAGCAATAAGGACAAAAATGAGGAGGTAACCAGAGAGGTTTTAAAAGGGAGGGAGAGAAATAGGAGGAGAATGAGGAAGATAGAGGAAGAGGATAAATGGATAGACAGGAGATGGTAAGATTTTTTTCGGTTAAGATAAAAAAAAAAGTTTGATGATTTAATTGCCTTATTGAGGTAAAAAGTTTATATTCATATTTCTCGAATGTTATATCTACTTTGTTTTAGCAGAAGGTATACCTACATGAAATGCACACACACACACACACACACACATACACACACACACACACACACACACACACACACACACACACACACACACACACACACAGATATATATATATATACATATATATATATATATATATATATATATATATATATATATATATATATATAATAAACGTGTGTGTGTGTGTGTAAATATAATGTGAAGTAATGTAATAATGTATAAATAATAGTAATAATGTGTGTATATGTACTTGCTAATACGTGTGTGTGTGTGTGTGATACGGAGAAATTGTATCATAATCATGCTATTAATAATAGCAAAAGTAAGACGGATAATAGACTGATAGATAGAGAAAAACGATATTGATAATAGAAACAATGGTAATAATAATCATAATGATAACACTGATAATATCAGTAATAATGGTAAAAGTAATTATAGTAATAACAATAAGGATATTAGCAATAATAGTAATAATCATAATAACAGTACTAATAGTAATAACTGTAAAGATAACATCGACATCAACACTGATAATAATGCTAGTAATAATGATAGTGATAATATTAGCAGTTAAACTACAAATATGATAATAATAACTATAATCACTAATAATGAATAACAATAATAATAACGACAATAATAAAATCAATAACAATAATAAAAAATAGTAGCAAAACTAAAGAAATAACATTAATAACAAGGAAAATGATAGTAATAAAAGCAACAACAACAATAAAAGAATTTTGTAAAACTAACGAGAGCGAAGGAAAACGAAGGCCCTGAAATGTAATAGGTGTAATAAAGATGAAATTAAAATTCTTGTCTTGTGTTCTTTCTGCCTCTCCGTTCTGCTTCATCACGATTGGAAACCACTTGGCTTGTTTTCATTTGCCTTTGGCTGTGTTTTCTTTAAGTCCTAGTTCGTCTTCCCTTTTTCTCTCTCTTTTCTTTTCTCATATTTACTCGTAGATAAAATGATTAAAGGGTGAGAAGGGGGGAGGAGGAGAAAGGAATGAGGGGGAAAGGGAGAAGGAGAGGAAGAGGGAGAGGGAGAAGAGGGAGAGAGAGAGAGGGAGAGGAAGAAGTAGAGGGAGGGAGTGAGAGAGGGGAGAGAGAGAGAGAGAGAGACTACATTCATTCTCTATTCAGTAAAAGAAATAGACATAGGAAGAGAGAAACAGATAACAGAATAAAAGTAAATAGACATGAACTCGGTTGATTCATACGCGGTCACATATCCTACACATTTCCATGGGACAATTCATGTTGTTATAAATCTATTTTCCCATTACAAACAAGCATAACTTTTGACAATCCTTTTCCCAAACTAATTGACTATCTAGCAAAGCAAATATGTAATTTAACATAAGTGAATAAGTAAACAAAATATTTGCTAATGAATAACCAATTACCACAAAATCAACACGATTTGATTACACACAATCTAGCTTCCCTGTGTATTAACCTTCCCGTCATTGCACTAATAACCTAATCCTGCTAACGAGCTAATTATTGCAAGAACGAGACAAGAGCTTCTGCAAATCACCATTAGAGAGAAAAAAAAACATTGAAAATAATCTAACCAGCAATTCCAAAATGACATTCCAACAACCTCATTTACGAGACAAAAAAATGAATGAATTAAAAAAACGAAAAAAAGAAGAAAGATAACGAGCTCATTCCCCACCCGAAACCAATCCGTCAAACGAGCCAATTTCCGTCAAACCAGCCAATTTCTCCGACAAAATACCCAATTAGCGAACACATAGACAAGCAGTCCGATTCATCTCTTCCGTCTCAGCTGTTAAAGACGTTTCACAAGGAACGTAAATAACTCGGGGCTATTATACGCCTCATTGAAGTCACCGATCAGCTGGTGATGGGAGAAGAGGGAGGGGGGGGGAGGAAGAAGGAAGGGGGAAGGAGAGGAGAGGAAGAGATGTGTGGGGAGGGGAGGGGAGGGGAGCGGAGAAACAGGAGATTGGAGAAGAGGGAAGGCAAAAGAAAGGGGACCTGAGGAGGAAGAGGAGATTGGAGGGGAGGGAGGGGAAAGGGAGAGGTTGGAAGGCGAAAGGAAAAGAAAAGAAGGAAGGAGAGGGAGGAGGAGGAAGAGGAGAGATTGTCAGCTTTGGGGGGGGGGGGGGAAGAGGGAGGAAGAGGAGGAGATTGGAGAGGAGGGAGGGTCGAGGGGAAGAGGAAAGAAGGAAGAAGAGGGGAGGAGGAAGTGATGGGGGTGGGGGGAAAGGGAGGAGGAGGAAGATGAAAGGGAGTAGGGAAGGTGAGCGGAGAGAAGGAAGGGAAAGAAAACGGTTAAGAGCGAAGGAGGGGAAGGAGAGTGTGAGGGAAGATGAATGGGGGAATGTGAAGGAGGAGGGGGGTGGGGGGTATTCTATTTG
>NC_091590.1:20976145-20981145 GCF_042767895.1 Penaeus vannamei | reverse complement strand
CTCTCTCTCTCTCTCTCTCTCTCTCTCTCTCTCTCTCTCTCTCTCTCTCTCTCTCTCTCTCTCTCTCTCTCTCTCTCTCTCTCTCTCTCTCTCTCTCTCTCCCTTCGCTCCTCTCCTCCCTCCATTCCTCCCTCTTTCCCTTCTCCCATCTCCTTCCCTCTCTCTCTATCTATATATATATATCCTAGTTTTTGATGTTCCTTTTTTATTTATTTTTTCACCGAATATGTGAAATTTATTTTATAATCTATCGGCATAGATTAAAAAACGATAACGATACGATTTCCCTGCACATTTGATTACGTTTCACCAATCTTTTATTCTTGATTTCACATTCGCTTCAACTTTAACCCAAATTCGCGTTCGCTTTATGCATCGAACATTTCGCAAAACCAAAGTTGAACGTCACAGAATCCAGAATTTCAAGCTACATTTACCCAGAATTTCCTTTTTTTCCCCAATCCCGAATCTCCAATCCTCGATTCTTCGCCCCAATCAGTATCCTTGCCGACCCGTGTGCCTTCCTCATCCCATCCTAGTCCCTAATCTTTCCCTAATCCTAACTTGGCATCCCAGTTCCCCCTAATCCTTCCTCATTATCTAATCACTTACCCAATCCTCATCTCTAATCCCTTCCCAATATATCCTTAATCATCCTTCCCCCCCCCAGTCTAACTCTCTCTCTCTCTCTCTCTCTCTCTCTCTCTCTCTCTCTCTCTCTCTCTCTCTCTCTCTCTCTCTCTCTCTCTCTCTCTATCTATCTATCTATCTATCTCTATCTCTCTCTCTTCTTCTCCGTTTCGTCTACTTCTCCTCCTTTTTTGTCTTCTTCTTTTCGTCTTATCTTCATTACCTTCCCCAATCCCTCCTTTATCCCTCCCCTTCCCTTCCTCCCCGCCAATATCTGCGTCACTCCTCGCAGATTGGGCTTCCACCCGCTCTCGGTCGCACGCCCTGGCACTCAATGGCACTCGGGGGCACTCCGCGAGGCACTCGAGCGGCACCTCGGCCAGCTGGAGGTGAGGTGGAGGGCGAGCGAGTGGACTTCCGACACGCCACTTCGCCTTCTGTATGAGTGTGTGTGTGTGTGTTTGCCCTCTGTGTAAGGGTGTGTGTGCGTGTATGTGCGTGCTCGTGCCCCTGTGTGTGTTTGGCCTCTGTGTAAGGGTGTGTGTGCGTGTATGTGCGTGTTCGTGCCACTGTGTGTGTGTTTGGCCTCTGTGTAAGGGTGTGTGTGCGTGTATGTGCGTGCTCGTGCCCGTGTGTGTGTGTGTGTGTACGTGCGTGTGTGTGTGTGTGTGTGTGTGTGCGTGTGTGTGTGTGTGTGTGTGTGTGTGTGTGTGTGTGTGTGTGTGTGTGTGTGTGTGTGTGTGTGTGTGTGTGTGTGTGTGTGCCTGTTTATGTTTGTCTTCTGTGTATGTGTATGTGTGTGATTTTTTTCCTTCTGTGTGTGCGTGCCTGTGTGTGTGTGTGTGTGTGTGTGTGTGTGTGTGTGTGTGTGTGTGTGTGTGTGTGTGTGTGTGTGTGTGTGTGTGTGTGTGTGTGTGTGTGTGTGTGTGTGTGTGTGTGTGTGTGTAAGTGGAGGGGGAATAAGAGGGGTTATACATGCATGTACGAACTTAGAGGGGTGTTCTGTGTGTACATGTCTATCTAACTATCTATCTATCTACCTGTGTTTCTGTTTCTTTGTCACTGTAAATTAGGGGGGGGGGAGTATATGTGTGTGTATAGGTGGGTAGGTGAGTGGGTGAGTAATGTGGGTGTGTTGCTGGGAGGTGGGGGGGGAGGTGTTATACGTGTAGGTGTGTGTGAGTGAATAGTTGGGCGATGTGTGTAGGTGGGTGTTGTGGATGGCTCAGTAGGTGGGTTCGAGAGTGGTGCCTTTGGGTGGGTTGGTGGCTTGGTGGGTGGGTGGAAGAATTCTGGTGGGGGATTGGGGGGTGGGGGATCTGCGGGATATTGTCTGTGAATCTGTTTGTCTTTCTACCTCTGTCTATCGACCTCTTTGTCCATCTATCTATCCACCTATCTATCTATCTACCTATCAATCTATCTCTAAACTTATCAACCTGTCTTGCAAGCCATCTATCCATCTATCTATCTGTTTATACATCGATCCCCTTGTCCATCTATCTACCTATCTATTCATTTACATACCAATCAATCTATTTTTCTACCTATCTACCTAATAACCTATGTACCTACCTAACAAGCTGTCTATCCATCTATCTATCTGTCTATACATTTATCTATCTGTCTATACACCTATCTATCTGTCTATCTATCTATCTGTCTATCTATCTATCTGTCTATACATCTATCTATCTGTCTATATATCTATCTGTCTATCTATCTATACATCTATCTATCTGTCAATTTATCTCTCTCTATGCATCTATCTATCTGTCTATCTATCTATCTCTCTATACATCTATCTACAAAACTCTATTTTATGAACTTCTGTTTACACGAAAGGAAAGTCTTCATGAACTCTGAACAAACAAACACAGAGAATGTTCACAAGACAGAGAGTCTTAAATTTTATCCAAATACTTCAAGATTTAAGGCGATAATAACAATAGAAATAATGATAGCAATAATAATGATAATGATGATAACAATGATAATAATGGTAATAATAATCACAATGATAACGGCAATAATGATGATAATGATAATAATAACAATAATGATAATGATAACAATGATGATAATAATGGTAATATCAACAATAATGATAATGGTAAAAGTAGCAATAGTATTAGCATTAATTGTAGTAGTAATTCTAGTAAAAATAACAACATCAATGGTAATAAGATAAAGAAAAGATGAAGAAACTAAAAGCAACAGATAAAAAAACAAATTAAAATATACGAACCGCATCCCACGACACGCCTTCCTTCCCCTCAACTTCGTTCCCCTTTTCCTATCCCCTCTCCCCGATATTGGCTCATAAGGGAGGCCTCTTATCTCCCCTACATCTTTTCCCACACTTTCTTATCTCGTTCCTCTCTCCCTCGGTTTATCTTACGTTTCCCCTCGCCTCCCTCCTCCGCCTCCTTCCCCTCGGATGATGTAATCTATCTCGCGCTATTTGGACACGCCCCTTGGGTCGAGCCTCCGGTGCGACTCATATATTCTGGTGTGTTTTTTACCTGCTTTTTTTCCTTTGCAGTTGATTGATTTTTGTTTTTGTTTTTGTTTTTTAACTGTTTTATTATCTTTTTCCTGAATTATTCTTTTTGGAATTCTTATGTTGATATTATCTGTTTTTTTCTTCTTTTTTTTTTAGTAACATTTTTTTGTTGTAACTGCTTTTATTTTTTTTCTCTGAAATATTGTTTTTGTTCTTCTTATCGTAATATATTTTTCGCAGTGTTACTTTTTTATTTATTTAGTTCCTCTTTCTTTATATTTATTTGTCTTCTTTCCAACTCCTCCTCTTAGTCATCGTCGTCGACTTTCTCCTCCTCCTCCCTTCCTTCTCCTTCTCTTCCCACTCTTCCTCCTTCTCCTTTTCCTTCTTGTCTTCCTCCTCCTCCTTCTCACTCCTCCTCTTCCACAGCCTTCTCCCTCCACCTTCCTCTTCCTCCTCCTCTGCTACCTCATCCGTTTCCTCCTCCTCTTCTTTTTCTAACTCCTCCGTGTCCTTTTCTTCTTCTTCCACCTTCTCCTCTTCCTCTTCCAACTCCCTGTGTCCTGCCCCTCTTCCTCCTCCTCCTTTTTCACCTTTTTCGTGTCGTCCTTCTCCTCCTCCTTCTCTCCCACCTCCTTCTCCACCACCTTCTCCTCCTCCGTGACCTCCTCCTCTTTATTTTTTTCCTTCTTCTTCTTCTTCGTCTTCTTAATTGGAATAATTGAAATTCTATCAAGTAACATTTCATCACATCATTAGATGCATCGATCAAGTCTCTAGGAATAAGATGACATCATTACCAAAAAATCATTACAAAATAAAATTAATCACATTAACACATAATTAACACGAACTAAAAATAGGAAAAGAGGGAAAAATACGAACCAACATCCCTACAAGACCAGAGTTGCCACATCCACTTTTTTTCTCGACTTTTGACCCATGGATAATCTGCATAATTTGGAAATGAAATGATTAAGCACATCCTCATTTAATTAAAAGGAAATGACCTCATATATTAAATCATATCTTGGCCCACCGAGGCAGGGTCATGATGTGGCCAGCTGACTGACCTTGACACCGTGAGAAAATTAGATATGGAAGGATGAAAAGGGGAGAGGGAGAAGGCGAGGAAAAGGAGATAATGAAGAAGAGAGAGAGTTTATGGAGTAGAAGGAAAACGAGGAAACATATGTATATGGGCACACTTAAAGATAGATAGATGGATAGATAGGTTTTTAGATAGGTAAGTAGATAGATAAAAAGATTTTTAGATAGGTAAGTAGATAGATAGATAGATTTATAGATAAGTAAGTAGATAGATAGATAGATTTATAGATAGGTAAGAAGATAGGTAGATAGATTTATAGATAAGTAAGTACACAGATAGATAGATAAACAGATTTATAGATAGATAGATAAATAGTTACAGGTGCATAGACAGATAGATAGATAGATGGTTAGATAGACAAATAGTTACAAATAGATAGATAGGTTGGTTGGTAAATAGATATATAGATGGAAGTATGGATAGATAGATAAATAGATTTATAGATAGTTACAGATAGATAGATAGATAGGTTGGTAAATAGATAGATAGATGGAAAGAAGGATGTATGGATAGATAGATAGATAGACATATCGGTAAGTAGATAGATAGATAGATAGATAGACATATCTGTAAGTAGATAGATAGATAAATAGAAAGATAAATAGACTAATAGGCAGATACACACTCACACACACACACACATATATATATAGAGAGAAAGAAGGGAGAGAGGGAAAGACAGAGACAGAGATAGAGACAAACAGAGAATAACGAATAACAAATAACAAAAGAACAGACCAACACACAACAGAT